>NC_043700.1:138567370-138639139 GCF_006229205.1 Suricata suricatta
AAAAAAAAAAAAAAAAAGAAAACCCTCGATGAGTAGGGTTTAAATTGTAGGAATGTGATATGATTTATAATTATATATATGTACTATAGGAAATTATATATGGAAGATTCTGAACAGTTATCTAATTATTACTCGTGGTCAGAGAGATGCTGTGCTATCTTTTTACTGAAATCCAGGAGACTGCTTTCACCCCCTATATATGAAAAATAAATGAATGTAGTTTAACATAAGAGCATGACTGGCAGTTGAAGGGAGGGATCATATAAAGTGGATTGGCAAAATGGGCAGTAAACCAAGTCAGAAAAATTCAAATTCTAGTCTAAGTTTGTTTACTTTTTTGTTCTTTTTTTTTTATTAAAAATATTTTTTTAACATTTATTTATTTTTGAGAGACAGAGAGAGACAGATCATGAACAGGGGAGGGGCAGAAAGAGGGACACACAGAATCAGAAGCAGGCTCCAGGCTCTGAGCTGCCAGCACAGAGCCCAACGCAGGGCTTGAACCCAAGAACTGTGAGATCATGACCTGAGCCAAAGTTGAGCTCAACTGACTGAGCCACCCAGGCTTTCTACTTTTTTACATGTGAAATTTAACATTATTTATTTAACTTTGTTAAGATCTGTTTGAAGCAGTGGTATCTGAAGGAAGTCCTATGATTTTCCTCAGACATTATTGAAACTTTAAAGGAAAGTATTACCTACCTTTTTGTATTTGGATAATGCTTTTATTAATCAGTATTTTTATTCCAAATTTATCCTTAAAATATGGCTAGGTATGGAGGGTCCCTTAAAATAAGTAATATGCCTAGTTCCTCATTTATATAATTGCCATGTGAGTAGTTTATAATAAAATTATGGAGTACTTAAAGAATGTGAACTGTTCAGGGCACCTGGGTGGCTCAGTTGGTTAAGCCTCCAACATCAGCTCAGGTCATGATCTCACAGTTGTGGGTTCAAGCCCTGTGTTGGGCTCTGTGCTGACAGCTAGCTCAGAGCCGGGAGCCTGCTTCAGATTCTGTGTCTCCCTCTCTCTCTGCCCCTTCCCCTCTCATGCTCTGTCTCTCTGTCTCAAAAATAAATAAAACATTAAAAAAATAAAATGTTTAAAAAATTTTGAACTGTGAAATAATTATATAACATTTGTTGTTGTTGTTTTTCTTTCCAAGTATTTTTATTTGGAAAGGAATTTTGGCTATTGTCCTGATTTACTGTTCTTCAAGAGTCCTATAAACTTTGGGTGATGATTACTCTGAAAAAAATTAGAAATTCCATGAGCATCATAACCATGATAATTGTGAAATTTTGCCAACCAGAGTTTTACTCTCAGTGTTATGTGTATTTTGTTTTAGTTGTTGAGTTATAGTTTGTAAATGAGTTTATCATTTGACTATTTATAGATTCAATAAAGACTTTTCTTGAGCTCTACAGAGATTTCTTTTCATTTTCTGAATATCTCTCAGGGGTTACTAAAATAATATATCTTTACATGATTCTGATTCTGAGAAGGTATGACTATTGGAGACTAATGGGCCAGGGTTCATAATCTGATTTGCTCTGTTAATACAGGCCATGCGATGTTGGGGTATATCTTAATCTCCTTGAACATTAGTATGTGATTGGACTTCAGGGTTTCTGTGGCGTGGTAGGCACTGAAGTTACAAAGTTGAATCCTAAGCTCTTCCGTCTTCAGGGAAGATGGTCTAGTGGGGCATTCTATAAGGAAGCAAACTATTCCAATGAGAGGTGATGAGGGCAGTAATAAAGTGATGCCCACTTGCTACTGTGGCATCAGCTAATGGGTTAACAACTTAATCTGGGACATGTTTTGACTTTTTGAAATAATTTTACAGCCCTCAGTGTTCATCACGTCTAGAGCCCTCCTTAGCCCATCGCCCATTTAATAATCACCACCCCCACAGCACCTGGGCGGCTCAATTGGTTGGGCATCCGACTTCGGCTCAGGTCATGATTTCACAGTTTGTGGGTTTGAGCCTCACATCAGGCTCTATGCTGACAGCTAGCTCAGAGCCTGGAGCCTGCTTCAGATTCTGAACCTCCCTCTCTCTCTGACCCTCCCCTGCTCTTGCTGTCTCTCTCTGTCTCTCAAAAATAAATTAAAAACATAAAAAAAAATCACCACCCCCAACCCACCTCCTTTCCAGTAGCCCTCCAGTAACAAAACCCCGTTGTTTTCCATAGTTAAGAGTCTGTTTCCTGGTTTGCCTCTTTTTCTCTTTTTCCGTATGTTCATGTTTTGCTTCTTAAATTTTGCATATGAATGAAAGCATATTGCATTTCTCTTTCTCCCGCTGACTTATTTCACTTAGCATAATACTCTCTAGCTCCATCCAGGTCATTGCAAATGGCAAGATTTCATTCATTTTTATAACTGAGTGATACTCCGTGTGTGTGTGTATATATACACACACATATATATATACACACACCACATTTTCTTTATCCATTCATCAGTTGGTGGACATTTGGGCTCTTTCCATAGTTTGGCTATTATTGATAAAGCTGCTATAAACATTGGGGTACATGTGTCCCTTTGAATCAGTATTTTTGTATCCTTCAGGCAAATACCTAGTAGCACAATTGCTGGTCCTAGGGTAGTTCTATTTTTAACTTTTTAAGGAACCTCCACACTGTTCTCCAGAGCGGCTGTACCAGTTTACATTCCCACCAACAGTTTACGAGGGTTCCTCTTTCTCTACAGCCTCACCAACACCTGCTGTTTGTTTCCCGTGTTGCTAATTTGTTTCCTCTCAGGTGTGAGGTGATATGTCATTATAGTTTTGATTTGAATTCCTTGATGATGAGTGATGTTGAGCATCTTTTCATGTGTTTGTTAGCCATCTGGATGTCTATTCATTTCTTCTGCCTGTTTTTAAAAATTATTTTCTTAAATTCAAATAGAAGTTAGTTAACTTCTAGTGTAATAATGATTTCAGGAATAGAATTTGGTGATTCATCACTTATGTGTAACACCCAGTGCTCATTTCAGCAAGTGTTTGTTGCCTTTGTATTTTTTGACCCCAGAGGCTCCATCCTATGCCCAAGCCTTAAGAAAGTAGAAATTTTGCCTTTTTTTTCACCCCTCTATCTCCAGGATCTAGAATACAGTAAATGAACAACAAATATTTGGATAAATGAATGTAGTCAGATTGACTTTTAAAAACAAGTCAGTCAGATCATGTTACCCCTCCCCTGTTCAACCCTCCCACCCCCAGAGTCTCCCATTACCATTGGAATAAACTCCAAACTCTTTTCCGTCATCTACAAGGCCTTCCATGATCTGGGCCTTGGCTGAGACTGACCCTGGTCTTGCCACGCCGCCCTGGGTAACTGCATTCCAGCCACATTGGCCTTCTTGTTCTTCCTGGAACTCATTAGGCTCATTTCTTTCTCCTGCCGCTCCCTCTGCCAGCCACTCCTTCTACATGGTTGGCTCCTGTTGCTTCTCCAGATCTTTGCTCAAGTACCACTTCTGCAGAAAGCTTCCCTAGACGACCCTCCCGTAAGACAGGGTTCCCGGTACTCGCGGCTTCACCCCAAATCTTCCCAGGGCCCAGGCTGATTTTATTATCGAAGTTGTCGCCCCTGAGCAATATTGTTCATTCAAGAACTTAATAATACTTTCTCCTTCCACCTGGCTTGTGAATTTCAGGAGGGTGGGGGCACTTTCATCATATTCGCAGCACCTAGAAGGAAGCACTTGGTACATCTTAGAAGCCCAATACTTGGAGGATGGATGAATGAAATACTCCTGCCATTCCTGTGAGGGCAGTTCATTGTTCTTGTGAATACTGAATCCTTCTTTGGGTGACACGCAGTTTACATTAAGTGCCTAAAATTTCTTGGATGAAGGTTATGCAGTTTGAACATTAAGTAATAAGACTACGCTTCCAAACTGGCTCATGGAGTTCCGGTACAATACTTTATAGAGATTCTTTGTGCACATTCTTGGGAACCCAAATCTCTCCGGCTTTTGGGATGCTGTGATTTTCATTTTTAGTTGTTTCCAAAATTATTTGACTGGATTATATTGCTAGACCCTCAAGGAGAGTGAGTCCATATTCTCTTTCATATCCCCTAGCACCTTACCCCGAGCTCAGCACAGAATAGATGTTCAATGAATATTTGACAATAGTAAGTTCTAAAAATTACAATTCAAGATTTAGGATTTTCTGTACAATATTTTCAGTTTTTGTAGATTTCAAAAGAGAACCCCTTCCCTCTCCCCGCCCTCCTGCGACCATTCCCAAGAGGCTTAACCTTTCAGAAAACGGTTGCTTGCGGAGAGCCTTAAGTAGAGGAATGAGGAAGGGGGATGGCCCATACTAAATTTAAATCTGTCCTCCAGGCCAGAGAAACAGAGGGGACCTATAATCATTTATTCACCTACAGTTATTCCCTATTTGGATGAGGTTGGGTGGAGGCCGGGTAAGGCCCTGAGGTCCAGCATCCTTCTTCGCTCTTATTTTCTTTTTTGATAAAACAGCCAGTGTTCAGTGTGGCTCCAAAAGTTTTGGTTTGGGGATTAAAAAAGCGAGCAACAGGTAGCAGTGACGCAGGTTTTGTACAGTCACTGAGCTGCACACACCTTAAGCCAACATCACCCGTGAAAGGTGGCAGTGTTTGAACTGAATCTGTGCTTTTTCGATGGAGCAGCACCTTTTCAATAAAAGCACGTTTATATTGACTCCTTAAGAAGTGTAGACGGGAGGGCTGGCTCCAGAAGCTGGCCCCCCTCCTGCCAAGCCCATGGTGTTTGTCTTGGCAGCCCGGCTGTGTCTGCTTGGCTGGTGCTAATGCTGGGATGTTAAATTGATGAAACACAGAGCTCTTGATCCTTTTCAGTGAGGCTTCTATTTGGTTAATGGCAGGGTAGAACTCTTTGCTGCTAGCCACCTGTAACTGGCCAAGTTAAAAAAAAAAAAGATGCTGAGATGTGGAAGAGGAAATTTTTCTTAAAAAAAAAAAAAAACACCCTTACCAAATACTTCATTTTTAAAAATTTGCTTGTCTGTTTGAATATCCAAAATAGATTTAATAACACTGAAAAAGAAAATAAGAAAAAAAATCACCTAAATCCCACCACTATTTTTGGGCAGTGACAATGGTTAGGGGCAGGATGGAGAATGTAGTGTAGTTAGCTATTTGGGGACCTGTGGCCACACACTTCACTAGAATAATCAACCCTGTTCTTCATTGTGGCTTTTGTCTGATTCTTTGATCTAGATAGAATTTCTTTTTTCTTCAACTGATTATAATATATGTTTTATTTGGTATAAACACTCAAGCATAGATAACCTGCCCAAAATAGGAAGGTGCATTTCGACATTTCAGAACTATGGACCAGGTATGCTTGTGTGAAATGCACTCATGTTTGTTCGCCGTGCTTGGGATTAGGTTAGCCTTTGGCTGTCAGTCTTTGTGACTATACATTGTTCCATAAGCCTTGGGCTATGACTAGACTTTTTAGAATTAACAGCACAGAAAGGAAACAGTATAAATCATCTCTCTGGTTTATGTTTCTCAAGAGGGGTATATGATATTGCTTAAGTTGTTACAGGTGTTGATAGGCCCCTAAGCTTGGTGACTGTATCAATCCTCACTTTATTCAGGCTTCTGCTCAAATATCCCCTCTCATAAGAATCAAAATGGCAAGTCCCATTCCCTGTCACTCTTTAACCACTCACCTGCTTTATTTCTTCATAGCAGTTACCAGGATCTGAAATCATTTTTATTTTTATTCATACCTCCTCTATTGCAGTATGAATTCTATGAGGACAGGGATGTTTTTCTTATTCGCTGCTTAACCTTCAGTGCTCAGAAGAAGATCCAGGATATAGTAAGCACATGAGAAATGTGTGTTGAATGACTGAATAAGTAAGAAAAGAGAAGGAGCAATAAAGGATGAAGAAAGGAAATAATGATTGTTTTCCAGATAATGTCCTTCACCATGTGGCTAAACTAGGACAGGGAAGTCCATCAATACTGCACCTGTGAAATATTTATTAGTAGTTTTAATAAAGCTTTGGGTGAAAACATGTAACAAACGCATCACTTGGCTCAAGTAAATGAAATCATTAGGTTAGCCAAAGACCAGGGAATATGAAAACATTTCATTATATGGTTGAAGGATTGAACAGACAAGTTATATTTGTTTTCATGCATGTGTTAAAAGAGTATGAGCTTGGGGCTCATATTTAAAATTCTCTCGTTCACCAGGCTCTTTCAGAAGGGGTAGGTTTGTCTCAGTTAGTTGCTTATATCCATTCTCTGCATACTCTAGCATTTTCAGGGCTCGATAGCATGTGATGCTACAAACAGATGGAATTAACAGAAGAAAATATCTCCTGTCCACTAAAAAAAAATGTTTAAGGATGATGTTTGATGCATAACAGATGGCATGAGAAATAGCCTGTCAAATTGACATGGGTGATAATGTATTAGTGAGCACCCCATAATTAACTACTAATTATTCTTCTCATGAGTGTATTTCTTCCCACTCTATCAAAATTTTTTATGAGTCAAACAACTATATTTCATATTTTCTTTTTCATGTTTTTATATATGAAATCCTATCATAAAGATTTACCTGTTTTGTTTTACATTCTTCCTAAAAAAATACCTTTATCATATTTTATCAAAGTCCTATGTGAGAATTAGACTGTGTTGGGATCCAGGCTATCATGTGTTACTTAGTTACATCCCTGGGCTATAGAGCACGCTCAACACATGTATGTTAATGTTAATTAAATATACCAAATTTATTTAGCCTTTGCTTTATTACAAACATTTAGATTCTTTCTGGTTATTGATTTTACAGGTAATGATGTGCTGAGTATACATCTCAATGCCCATGGTTTCATGATTCTTTTGATTCATGGTCTTAGAATGAATTCCTGCAGGGAGATAATCTTTGTCAAAGATTGTGAATATTTTTATATCTCTTGAATTGTGAATGGGTGACATTGTTTTATGATTATGCCTTCAGTACTTGAATATCCTTTTGGTTTTGTAAAATAAATAAGGGTATTTATTACCTTACTCAGCATAAATTATGGCAAGTTCTTCTTCTTGACGCATTAGAGCTAAAAGTATTTTCCAAGTTAGAGGTAGGTAACAAACTACTTTTTTTCTATTCTAGGCTTGTTTTTCATATGGTCATAGTATGTTTGTGGATTTTATGAATACATGATTTTATTGTAAATTATGAATCTCATTAAGTTTTAAAAGAATTAGTAGACCTTTGATCTTGGACACTTATTAATTGATTATTATTGAAAATTTTATCTTTTAATCTTACTTCATGTGGGGGTGTTTAAAACTTTGACATTCTCGAAGCTGATTTTTTCCTTCTTTCTGTAAATTTTTTGAAATTCTAGTGGCTTTGAAGTTGCTTCAGATTTTTAAAACATATATCACATATTCATATGATATATAACTATCATCCCTTTCTGAGCTCTCTAACTCTATAGAGGAGCAAGATAAACTAGAAAATTCATCTTGACCATCCTCAGTAAATAGAAAAAGAGATCTTTGACTATTTCACATGACTGAATCTGGTTGAAAATCAGCTAATGACCAGTTTAAAAGGAAAGGTTCTAAATATTTAAGTATTCCTGGTTTTGTTTAGAAATATGAAATATTAAAATCTTTCCTTGATAACATAACTGTATGATAATAGTGTCATTATTGATATTAGGATGATAGCTGTTAGTAATAATAAGTGTAATTAGAGATTTTTATTTGCACACGGCACTGAGTTTCTTATGCATTTTCTCATTTAATCTTATTATTATCCCAGATGATGAAAGTGAGGCTTTGAGGAGTTAAATGAAACTTTCCCTAGATGTGGACAAAATGTTCAGACTTGGGTTTGTCCAGCTTTAAAACCCTAGGCTCTTAATCATGATGTTCTGCTAAATACATTGTTTTTGAAAATTTTATACTTATCCCTAAGGATTTCTTTTTAAAAGTCTCTTCCTTTCAGATCATGTGGATTTGTATGACCACTTCAGAGTTGAAATATTAAATGAATTTATAAATTTTGTCGAATATTCTTGATGACCAGTATTGGTATACACTGGGAACGCGGTTCTCCAGTATCTCTGCATGGATCACATAGTTACCATCTCTACCCCTGGGTTTCAGGCTGTTCCCTAATCTTAGGCCTCTGCCTTGAACAGAGAGGCCTTCCCTCAACTCCCAAGTTAATAGAAATAAAATGGATTCCGGTTCAGAATGTGCCTAATACATTCCTTATCTAGTAGTAGTTTTTCTGTATTTAATGGTTTATACTATGTACCTTTGAAAACTCAAAAGGATGTTTTGTGTACAGAATGGCTTTTTATTAGCATTTTTCATTAATATTTCCTGTGTTACGCTAGTTTTTGGCAGTTGATGTCCTCTGGGCAGTAAACAAAGTGCACTTGATAAAAGTCACTGTGGTCACAGTTTCCCATAGAATATTTAAGTGTGGTCTCAAGGTTCTTGTTACATTTAGTCCTACTCTTATTGAAAATGAATGGCCTGGCACCTTCAGTAGAAACCCTTTCTGATATCTCGAGGTGCCACTAAGTACCCATTGAAAATCATGACTCCTATTTACATTAGAAGCTCTTCACCTGGGGATCGTGGAGAAGGCTTCGGGGTATCTGAGCAAAGCCTGGAGTAGTTTGAAACACTGTTACAGGACCACTTTTTAAAAGAGTTCATAGTTTTCATCATTCATTTAGTTATTCATTGAATCATATTCAAATTCCCAAAAAGAAAACTGGACCCAATGAGAGTTATAAAATATCCCTATTCTGAAAACGCCATCTGCTTTTATTTAACCACTTATGCCTCAGTACCAGACCTTTTAGATACCATACTTTCTGTTCCTATTCTTTTTTATCTTTCTTTAAAAGTTTAAGTATAGTTGACATGCTATGGTACATTGGTTTCAGGTGTACAACATAGTAATTGGTCACCTTTATTTTTTTATTTTTTTTAATGTTTATTTTAGAGAGAGAGAGAGAGAGACAGAGTGTAAGTAGGGGTGGGGCAGAGACAGAGAGTGAGACATGGAATCTGAAACAGGCTCCAGGCTCTGAGCTGTTAGCACAGAGACTGATGCAGGGCCCAAACTCAGGAACAGTGAGATCATGACCTGAGCAGAAGTCTGCCGTTTAACCTCCTGAGCCACCCAGGCGCCCCGAATAATTGAACACCTTTAATTGTTATGCTAAGCTTACCACAAGGGTAGCTACCATCTGTCATCATACTACACTATTGTAATACCATTGACCATATTCTCTGTGCTGTACCTTTTATTCCCATGACTTATTCATCCCATAGCTGGAAGCCTTCCACTCACCCTCACCCATTTTGTCCATCCCTCCGACCCTCTTGCCTCTGGTGACCATCAGTTTGTTCTCTGTATTTTTAGGTCTGTTTCTACTTTTTGTTTGTGTCTTCATTCATTAGTTTTGTTTTTAGATTCCACATATAGGTGAAATTATACGGTATTTGTCTCTGGCTTATTTCACTTAGACTAACACCTTTTTTGATTCATCAATGTTTTCAGAAATGGCAAGGTCTCACCCTATTTTATGGCTGAATAATATATAAAATAATATATATAAAATAATATATATATATACACACCACATCTTCTTTATCCATTCATCTATCTGTAGACTTCTGGGGTGCTTCTATATCTTGGCTATTGTAAATGATGCTGAAATAAACATAAACATAGGGATGCATATGTCTTCTCAAATTAGTGTTTTTGTTTTCTTTGGGTAAATACCCAGTAGTGGAATTACTGGATCATATGCAATTTTTATTTTTAACTTTTTGAGGAAACTGTTCCCATTATTTTGTCAATTTTCTATGCTTACCCCTAAGCTCTTTTCATCTGCTGTCTTTAAGGCAAGACACCCATGGGCATTTAATCTTTGTTTTTAATTAACATTGTGATCATTTAGTCTCATGTGGCCTTATTTCAGAGGGAGGAGGGGAGGGAGGGAGAGGGGGTACACTATAATTTGGATTATGTAGACCTCTGGGATGATTGGCTGGTGTGAACTGGATAATTGAAACCTGTTATTTCAGTGATGTGTATCGAATACTTTAATAATGTTAAACACAGCTCTGGGATTCCATCTACTCTCCTGATAGTAAGAAGATAAATTTATCAGTTTTCTTTCTCTTTATCACTACAAGAACCGCTACCTCCAGTACTGCCCTGGACTCGCCCTATTAAAGCCCAGCTCTCATGTCAGTCGCTGAAGTGAAAAAGGAAGCAGGCAGTCAATGCCAGGGACTCCCTGGTCTCTGTTGTTTCTCACCCTCTGCTTTATACCCTCTCTCCAAAAAATCAGTCACAGAAACTTGCCTTTTTTATAATTGCCTAACAGAGATAATGGGTTTCTTTCGTGAATGAAAATCAGAGTATGATTGAAGGATGTGAAGTGTGCTTGCTCTATGTTTTAAGGATAAAGATTGGTTTTGAATCATCTTTCATGATCCTAAAATCATAAGACAGACCCACCTAGTAAAGAACCAGGCTGGAGAATCTGTTTATCTTAGACTTTCCTATGGTTGTTTCTGTCACCTTTATAACTCAGGTGACTAGGAATAGTAGTGTACCTACAGACCAGGCATAGAGCAGGCACTGTTCTCAGTACATACTGAGTCCTCAGTAAATGTTAATTGGTGACATTGGTGAAAGCATGATTTGACACCTCCCAGTTTTAGTGACTTACCTAGGAACTACTACATTCCATTGAAACCATAACAACCATTTCTATTGAAAAAATCCAAAAATCTATATTAAGTAATTCAAGAAGCTAATAGCTAATTTGAAGCAGTTCTCATGCCTCTCTGCCTGACTAGATACCAGATAGTTGAACATTACAAACTTATAAAAATAAAATTGATTTTGTTCCCTTATGTTGCTAATGAATTACAGTTTTGTTACTGTTTATTTCTTTAATGAGTTTCAACCCATAAATGTAAATGACTTCTCTATCCTGGCTTTGTTCTGTCAGTTCCTTGTAAGTAGCGCCTGTTAACAATGAGCAAACAGAGCCTGGTAAAATTCACTCACTAAAGTAGGGCATTTCAGGTTACTAGATAAAAGTTTACTTCATTTGTTTTTTGTTGTAACCGTGGCACATCTTTATTTCATTTAGCATTTAGAAATGTTAAAAGATATTTCAAACCTCCAAGAAGAAAAAATGCTCACACCCCTACAATTCAAAGAACTCTACTGTTTACATTTTGGGTACTTTCCTTCCATGGTTATTTCTACCAATTTAAGACTGTGATCTTCCAATAAATGCCATTCTGAATATGTTCACTTTACTAAGTTTCTCAAGGACTTTCTTATGTCTTTTGATCCTTTTGTAATTCATCCCTGTGCTGGTTTGGAGCAGGACACAGTGAGTTCTCTGTTTAAAAGCAGCAAAGCAAACATACAAATATAAATAATGAACCAACAATACAAGAGCAGCCCACTGTTCTGAGCAGCGTGGTACGCAGAAAATAGTTCCTCTTCAAGTGATGGCATAGCAGGGAAGGTAGGGATCGTGAGGAAATAAATGCTGATAGCAATAAGTGGGTATAAGTGAATTATGTAGCATTTTCAGCAGATCTGAATACTTTTAAAGATCACTTATAAATGGTTTAAAATGTATTTCTTCTTTGACTATAGGACAAGGCAGACATTGAAGCAACTCTTTGGACAGTGTGCAGGGGATACAGGGTCTACTAAAATCAGGTAGTTCAGGTTTTATGGGGACTGAAAGCAGAATACAATTTAGAAAAGTTAATAGAAACTTATCAATAAAAAACAGATACAATAGTGAATATTTGGCAGGAGGAACAATCATAAAAATTACACATTTGATGAAGCTGAAAAATACCACTACTATCAAAACTCCAGGAGAAACAAAATATTAAGTAACTGCTTGACATATTTCTGTATGCTTTTTTTCTCCATTTTTTGGCTCCCACACTTTGCCTCTTTGTCAGGGATTTCACAATATCATTTTTGTAGAGAATATAGAAAGTTAAGTCAGTTTTCTCCTGGCATGGTTAATTAGAATTTGTGTTTTATTATTGATAGCTGAGATGGCTGTAGCATGTGCACACAGTCACCTGCACTGTCTAGAGTACCGCTGCTGGGTTGTGCCTTTCAAGCACAGGAATTCAGATAAACTCAATCTCACACGCTTCTCATCAAAAAAGAATAAAACCAGTATGCAGCGTTCAGTTATATATGTTGTATTTTCAAATATACTTTTCATAAGGGAGAATTTCCATTTTGAGCAGGCATTGATGGAAATCAGTGTTTTTACTTATAATTTTTCACATCTGAAGATGGAAAGACTATTCCACAGTCCAGATTCTGGTTTTACAGATTTAAAACCTCATTTCCCTTCACTAGTCCCACACTTCCAGGCCAAGCACCATGACTCTTTTGAACTTTGTTTCATCCTGCTACTGGTATTAATGCTCTTCCCCTCGTTGTCTTTTATCTACTGTATTTTGTTGAGTTAATTTTTAAACTAAGGTGATATCATCTAGGACAAAGCCTACTGGCCAATCAGAACAACTAGGTAATAGGTGTTAAGTGCTGTGTGTCAAGCTCCTGCTAAGCCTTGTGTCATCCATCCTTGAAGCCACTCTGGAGTAGTTACTGTACAAATCCCGATTCTGCAGAGAAAACTGAACTTGTTGGGATTTCTACTCGGGTCTGCCAGGCACCAAAGCTTGTGTTCCAAACCACTACAAACCTCTTCCCAACAGTTTATACTTGCAGTGGGGTGGTTTGAATTCAGACTTGATCCTATATTTTCTTAATTTAGTAGTTCCAGTCCTTTCAATGACAGATTATTTTATAACACATTATCTGTAAAATCAAAATTGTGGGAGAGGCTTTGAAGGAGGTTGTGGGAGAGTACCAAAGGCAAGGGCCCTGTGCTGTTTCGCAGGAGTATATGACTCCACCTATACCGTAGGGATGCCATCACCTCAGATACAGAAAATCAACTTCAGTCTATATTGTATTATGAGAACGGTAGGTAAACCAGACCAGTACGGAATTTGATTTATTAAGAAATTTAGTTAAAAAGGGGGCTCCTGGGTGGCTCAGCTGGTTAGGTGTCTGACCAACTCAGGTCATGATCTCATGGTTTATGAGTTCGAGCCCCACGTTGGGCTCTGTGCTGACAGCTCAGAGCCTGAGCCTGCTTCAGATTCCGTGTTTCCCTCTCTTTCTGCCCCTCTTCTGCTTGTGCCCTGTCTCTCTGTCTCTCAAAAATAAATGAAAACATTAAAGAACAAATTAAAAAAAGAGAAATGTAGTAGAAAGATTAAAGCTGGGGGCACCAGGCCGGCTCTGTAGGTAGAGCATGTGATTCCTTAATCCCAGGGTCGTGAGTCCCCATGTTGGGTGTAGAGCTTACTTTAAAAAAAAAAAAAAAAAAAAAAGATTGAGGCTGGTTGCTGAGGCAGATTGAAAGCAAAGGTCTTACTGGCTGGTGGACTTCTGTGCTAAAGGAGCTATTATCTAGATAGACAATAGCAGCTCAAGTAAACACTTTCATTTAGATGCAACTTGAAATGTAAATTACCTGAGTTCCAGCTTCCCCTGGGACAATCAGGACAATTTTGTTTGTGAGAAGAAAGAGAAAGAGCAGTTATAATAACCAAATATGTTCAGGGACCATTATACATACTATGACTGTGTTTATTAAATGTGCTATATTATATTAGTAAAGAAAATATACTATATATATTATAACATGATTCTGTTGGAGATGATACTTTACAGATGATAAAGTTTATAGCAGGCCAGTGCTTTTTAAGATTTCAAAACACAAGGGGTGCCGGTTAGCTGTCTGACTTCAGCTCAGGTCATGATCTCACGGTTGGTGGGTCCGAGCCCCTACATCAGGCTCTGTGCTGACAGCTCACAGCCTGGAACCTGCTTCAGATTCTGTGTCTCCCTCTCTCTCTGCCCCTCCCCTGCTCGCACTCTATCTCTGTCTCTCAAAAATAAAAATGTTTTAAAAAAAGATGTCAAAACACAAGCTTCTATTTTTGCAATCAATTTCTGTTTTTATAAATGTGACTCTTTGAATTAAGGGGAAAAAAATCCCTTAAACCTGAAAAATATTGTTTACTGTTTAAAATCTTCAATAATGCACCATTACATATGAACAGTGGGCAGATTGTATTTCCTTCAACATGCATAACTTATTTATGAAAAAAGTCTTAAAAATTTATTAGGTTTTGGGTTCATTACTTTGGAAATTTGAAGAATATTTGGAGACAAGTTATTGTAACACCCCCCGCCGCCCGCCCCCGGCATCATTGTATTTCTGTATCTGTAATTACAAATTTCTGGGTCTGAAAAATGTTCATTTCATGTCATAAAGTCTCATTGGTTTTATTTCTAAATCTATTGTCATTGGAATAGGGCTAGCTTTTCCATTAGTGCTTCTATACCTATCTTTTAAAATTTAAGTTTCATGTATTTTCTTTTGATTGCCAATCTAGTATACTCATGGTTTGCTACCATTTGGAATCTGCCAGTAAAAAATGACCTCAGACATGATTGAGAAATCTGTCATTCTTTTCCCATTAACAACTGTTTTGTTTTTTGCCTTTTTTTTTTTTTTTTTTTTTTAACTAACATCTGTTCTGGGTAGCTCAGATACACTTTAGCCAGGCAGTTGGTTTGTACTAAGTGTTACTTGACCTTCAAGAATCTGTAGATTCAGCCAGGATTGGGTCAGATTTGACTCTCTCCAGTTTGAAGTATCTGGCCAACTTCTCTAGCCAGAATTAGGCTTTGACACCCCTAAAGGTCTGTAGATGATTTCATTAAAAGGTATGCTATCCTTTCACTTGTCTGCACTCTGTCTCTACAGTGAAAATAATGGAAATTGTGTGTTAGTGATATTTTCTTTTGGAACATCTTATTTGATGCTCTTGCTTCCCCTCCTTTCTTCCTTTTTTCTCTCCTCCTTCCTTTCTTCCTTTTCTACATTTCTCTTTTCTTCCTTCCTCCCTCCCTCCCTCCCTCCCTCCCTCCCTCCCTCCCTTCCTTCCTTCCTTCCTTCCTTCCTTCCTTCCTTCCTTCCTTTTTTCCTCCAGCCTTCCTTCTTCTAGCCTTCCTCCTGCTTTGCCCTTCTAGCAGGGCAAGGAAGAAAGATGGTGGTGATAACCAGTCACCCACATGGAATGGACCAGTAATACCGACTGAGAAACGCTTCATGGAGTCTGTGCTGTTGTAGTAATAAGATGTTTGCCACAGATTGTAGTTTACCATAGACTTTCTTAGATGGCATAATCATGGCAGGCTTTACATGCATTTGTGGAATTGTCACCATCAAAAGCTTAGGAAAAATTCTCTAAGACAAACCAATTGCTACCTCTACACAGGTATGATAAAACACCAGGTTGTAAAAGAATTCCACAAAGAACAGCAATTTGGGAATATTCATACAGCATATTAATGTAAGTTTTTGTAACATGTGTCTTACAGAGACACAATAAACAAGTTTCACCTGAAAAACAAAATAGAGTGTGTTTTTTGTAGGGCAGGAGGGCCTTGTATGATTTCAGTAGTTCCACAGCCTTGTCCAGTGGCACCTGGAGCGTATTAATGAGCACAAAGACATTTATATGGTTCAGTGCTTTTCTGAAGTGAAAAAATTATCATTGCAAGCAGTGCTCATGTGAAGAAAGGTGTAATATCAGCTTTGTCCACCCTTTCTTCAAACCAAACAGTATAATTTTTGAGACAAGCCTGGAATCATAGACACATAGTGAAGATCATTAGTGACATTTTTCAGAACAATGCATTGAGGGCTTAAGAAGGTGTGTGAAACACTGTTCCAGGTTGTGGGGACATTCACGGTGAAAATGTCATACAAGGTTTCTAGGGAGAAACACATAGTAAGCCAATAAACGTACAGGAAAACTATCAGGTTAGCAGTGGTCTAACTGTGATGCAGAGAAATAAAATAGGGTGATTTGACAAGAAATGACTGACGTATATGAGGTGGTCAAGAAGACATAATATTTGGGTTGCAAACTGAAAGAAAAGAAAGTGCAAGATGTGAGGAAAATCAGGAAGATCAGGGAGCAAAACACATCTGGTGGAGAAAACTGCTAAAAAGGTCAGTGAGCTATGGGAATTGTGTTAGAAGACAAAATCAAAGAGATTGGAAGAAGCCAGACCTCGTACAACTTTGTAAACCAGAGTAACAACAACAACAAAAAATCCATGGGGGACCGTGGAGTGTTTTAAGAAGAATGATACAGTATGATTTACTTAAAACAAAATAAAACAAAAAAAAAAGAGTTGAAGGCAGAGGGTTCTCGTTTTCCAGGTGAGAGATGATCGTGGCTTGGATTACGGTAGCGATGAGGGGGATGCAAAGAAGTAATAGATTTGGAATATGTTTTGAGGGTAGCTTGACAAGACTTACTGGTGAATGTGACATGTAGAGTGAGAGGAAGAGGAAACAGGGATAACTTTTAGATTTTAGATGTGAAGAAAAGCCTGGTGGGCCATTTCCTGAGTGGGGACCACTGTGGGAGCAGTGGGTTTAGATAGCAAACTCCAGAGTTCTGTTTTGGCCATGGAGAGTTTGAGACGCCCTTTAAATGTTCTGTGGGGATATGAGTAGACAATATTGAGTAGACTTGTATAACTAAGATGGAACTTCACAGATTAGGGCTGGAGATTAGGTGGTATCAACAGTTGGAAGATCTCTTTAGAGCCATGGGATTGGACGGGGTTACCTAAAGGTAGCAATTGTCAGAAAGGAGGAGGCAGCCCAGAATGCACCTCTGCTTTTATGGTTTAGAGAAGGATCTAGAAAACGATACTGAGAAGGAGTAGTCAGTAAGGAAGAAGGAAATTGAGGAGAGTGTGATTTCCCAGAAGCCAAGGGAAAATAACATTTTCAAGAATGAAACAAAGGTGATTTCTAGGTTTTGTGGGATCTCAAGTTTCATCAGTGTGGAGTTCCTTTTAAAGATAAATCATGTAGAACTATTAATATAATAATAGATACTAATGTGATCATTTAGAATGAGAAAGCAGGAGGAATTACAAAGTATAGAACTAAAAAATTTCCACAATCTTCACAAAATTCAGGAGAAGACAATTTTATAAATCAAAACACATGTACTTATATAACACTTTTTCCTTTACTTTTTTTTTGAGGGAGCGTGCTTACTCTTGTATTGCTTCTTCATATTATAACAATTTTGGAATGTAATATTCTATAGAGATAGTGGAAAGATAATTCAGTATTTGTTACAAATTTAGAGAAGTTATTTCAGTGTCACAGTCATGGCTGATATTGGCATGTCACTGCCTTTGACCGATAATGTCATGTAGGTTTTTAGGGTTATGGCCTAAATGTGGGGGCGTCTATCAAACTTCTCTCATATGTGAACTCTCTGATTTCAGGGCATCTCAAGTTTTCACACACAGTGACTAATCACAAATGATCTTTGACTTGATGACCCTCAGAAACCAGTTTCTTACTATTTGTGCCATCACCCAGCAAGACAGTTTTACCCTGTGGACAACTAGCAATAACTGAACTCTACAAGAAAGTTACTGTGAACCACAGAAATACATCCCACTGAACCCATATGAATATATACCCCACTGAATTTCTATCTATACAGATCCCGAAAATGTTTGCCATGGCCTTCCAACATAAGCTCAAGTGTGACAGAGAGGATATCAAAGTAAAAGAGTCAGCAATTTGAACAAGTTAGGGTTTAAGTGTCTTATTTTTGCAAACTTAAAATGCATCATGGAAACACTTTTAGGGCTACTCCTTGGGCCTTAGCAGTGGCCCAATCAAGTAAAGTGCCTGAACCTTTAACTGGGTTAGCTTCTACCGTAGGGAGTGAGCAGTAAGGTGAAGGGCGTACAGGATAGACAGAAGATCAGGTGAAGGAAAAGCAGAGAAGTTTCCACTGGATTTATACTCAAGCATCAACTATTTAAGTTGGAAACAGTAGGCCTAGGTCGTTGGTGAGAAAGTTCTGTGTACGTGGCAACATGATGTGCTTGGCAAATAAATGGCACTGGTGAAATCTCCAGGCAGCAGACAGAAGTGGTTACATTTTTAGATGTGAGCTACTTAGGTGACTATGGGTTTTCCTCTCTGAAACAAAGGAAAAGACCGACTTTCTCTAACAACTGCTGTATTAGGGTCAGAAGTTTTGCCTTTTAGAGCCAATTGTGCTCTTTATGTTTAATATCTGCCATCAAATGTGTAAAGGAAGGTGTAAGTGATTAAGATGAAGAAGTTTGGATCAAAGACTTTTCTGAATTAAATTTAGGTCGTTCTCACTTCACATCTCAAAATCTGAGTTGTTTTGGAACCCAGGAACAACCTGAGTAAATTTCACATCTACATTTTATTAAATTATTTTCAAATGTGGTACTGGGGAGAATGTCCTGACTCAAATTTTACAATAATTGAATATAAACTTAATAACTTTGCTCAAAACTGACTGAGGTTCTATTCCTAAATCCAAATAAATTTGGGTTGAGATCATGTTATTTGTCTAAATAATCATCAATATTAACCGCATAGAAATAGGTCAGAGTAGAAATTGGAAAGAAGGCCTTGGAAAAGAAGAGGGATGTGATTGAAAGGAAGAGGCTTCTCCCATGGTCTTCATGGCAGCTTCTTTCGTTGCTCCTTTTGCTCGTTCATGTTGGCAGTTGAAGTAACAGCGAAGAAAGACATAAGGAATTCTCAGATATTGCTATTTATTTAGTACATTCTGTCTGAGACTAGAGCCCTTGCTTGATCTACAGTCTGTTCTTCTACTTAGACCCACCGTTGGAAGAGTTGCCTGTGACAGGGATGGGGCTGTGAGGGAAGAACACAAGAAGCATGAAAAGAAAATGACCCTGATGTTTACAATCACTTTAGACCCCTCTGAACTTCCTTTATTTTCTTTATTATATGGCAGATTTGAGAAAAGACTGTTCGACTTTTGTGTTGTTTCTTTTCTTGCCATTTACAAACATCACTGTAGGTTTTTAACTTGAATTGGCAGATTTGTTAAGGCGGATGAGGAAGGAAGTTATGGGGAAATTTCCTACATACTGGGTTCAGCCAAACTTAGATTAGCTAGTTCAACCCCCTATCCAAAGACTTGTTCTCAGGAGGTGGTGAGTCTGCTTTTGTGGGAATAGTCTAATTAAGTACGGTCCACTCATGGGTCTTCCCTGAATACATTGTTGGAAAGCCATAGTTTGTAAAGCCTCAAATTGATCAGGGAATCTTCTCTTCCCCACGATCCTTCGCATATTTGAAGACATTCTCGTAGCCTTTCCCTCCGAAGGTTAAACAGCCTAACACTTTATTTGTTCTGCACGTGAGATGGTGTTTGGACCACTCAGCACTCTGATCACCTTTCCCTTGTGATGGTTGCTCACCTTATGTCCTAGAAGAGCCCTGACTTTCTTTGTTCATTGTTCTACCTTCCCAGTTGATTTTGGGGGATGCCCTCTCCTCTCCTGCTCCAGGGGCAAATCATGTTTAGACTGAACCACTCATTGTGGTCTCGTTTTCTTGGATGGGATTTGGTTTAAGCATTGTCTTACAGCCAATCCTGGCCCTGTGAGCTGAGAGGAAGTCAACCAGGGGATGCTTGAAAAGACTTTCCCAAATTAAAGAAAGTGCCTTATATGCTTCCATATCCCTCCTTCCATCCCTCCTTCCTTCCTTTTCTTCTTTTTACTTTTTGTCTGTGGACTTGTCAGTAGCTGTCACCTAGAACTGCTGTGCTCAGCTTGGAGATGTTCAGAGAGACTGGAGCATGGGGTGGGTACAAGGTCAGAAGACTGAAAGTCCTAGGATACTTGAGGTCACGTTGGACAGCTGAGCACTCTTTCCACATACCTTCTTGTTGTTTCCTGTTTCCATTTCTTATAGTTCTCTGTTACTTGGCCCTCTAAGCATCCTGATAGATACTAATCCCTTATTCTCTTTCAATTTACTTGAAGCTTCCTCCAATCAATGATGCCCTAAGCGTTGTATGCAATATTTTCTTCATGGAATTTTTATATTTAACTGAAATCTTTCCTTAATGATCATAAACATAGGCAAGACACCTAATATGGTTGATATGAAAATCAAATTGTCTTCTAAAATTTTATCCTGAATTAAGGATAAGTTAAGTTAAAATGCACTTGGCAGCATTTTTCTAAAGTGGGTTTAACACTAGCTGGTTTGGGCCTTTGATTTTATTAAGGAAGGTCCTCTGCCCCAGGGACAATACATTTGTTTAGCTAATCTCTTTTACAGCTGGTAAAAGTAACATTTTGCTATTCGGTTCCTATTGGCTCTGTTTTCTTATTCAACCTTTCCAAATAAAATGCATTAAAAAATCCTTCTCTTTTACGCTTAGAGAACTGCTTTCCCCCAGTTTAAGGACTGTTTATTTAACTGGGGTTCTGAAGCAGGTGGAGCGACTTAGCCACAGATTACTAGAACATTTGGTGGCTGCACCAGTTGGCTTAGACGGAGTATGTTTAGTTTCTGGCATTAGACTCAGGAGAAGGATTTTTTTCTCCCTATTTTGCTTCCCTCTTTATTCTCCCAGATTTATTCTTCTAAGTATGAGAAATTATTTATTTTGTGACTTTTTTAGACTCAAAGTAGATGTCTGTGTCATTTACTGCTACAAAGTATATCTATTTTTTTAACAGCTTTGTTGAACAATAACATATCATACAATTCACCTCTTTGAAATTCTTATTTCTTGTCTATTCACAGGATTGGGCAACCCTTACCACAGTTAACTTTAGAACATTTTCATCCCCCTTAGCAGAAACCCTACACCCATTGGCAGTCAGTCTCCATTTTCCCCATGGTCCTTTCCCCTCAGCTCTAGGTACCTATTCATTGGTTTTCTGACCCTGTGGATTTGCTTATTCTAGGCATTTTGTGTAATGGTATCCTACAATATGAATTCTTTTGTGACTGGCTTCTTCATCCATGTGATAGCACACCAGTTTTTTATGACATTGTTTTATATATAAAGTTTATTTATTTATTTTGAGAGAGAGAGAGAGCATGAGTGAGGGAGGGGCAGAGAGATAAAGGAGAGAAAGAGAATCCGAGTAGGCTCTGCACTGTTAGCACAGAGCCTGACGCAGGGCTCAAACCCATGATCTGTGAGATCATCACCTGAGCCAAAATCAAGAGTTGGATGCTTAACCGACTGAGCCACCCAGATGCCCCTTTACTCATTTATTATTGTGGAATATTATCCTACTGTATCATTCTACCACCTCTTACTTATCTTCAGTAGAGGGGCATTTTGCCTATTTCCACTTTTTGACAATTTGGAATGATCTAGTACTGTGATCTGAATTTACTCTTCACTTCCTTCAGTTTACCTGCCAGCATGCAAAGTCAACTTGATAAGCAACGCTATTTTCTTCTGATTATATCCAGTATTTAGATACGCCATTTTTATGTGTGAGACTTTGCTAAATGACCACTTAATCCCCTTAAAATGTGTTTATAGCTTCCCACAAAATAAGGAGAATGAAAGAAAGAAAACTCAACATACATCTAAATGCAAATGCCCATACACATAACTCCTGAATTTGAAAAGTTCAAGAAATTCACATGTGGACACGTTACTTTTTAACACAGGCAGTCATTGTAAACCTAGGTTTAGATTTAAATTGGAAAAAAATACCCCGGGGTGTTTAATGTTTATCCATAAATGTCCAGGATAAGACCATGATGACAGCTACCAACTTATTTTTTATGATCTTGGAAAGACATGAGAGGAATAAATTTTTATCATGCGTCACACACAGAGATTTGCGTACCTCTTTCCCCTTTCCATTTAGAATTTGGTGAGGGTAGCAGGGAATTCTTTCCTTATTTGTTTTTCTAGGAACTGGAGAAGGAACTGTCTGTGCATTTATGTGTTTGTATTTTGTCCTCTGAAGGGAAGTTCGCACCGGGGTCATTTTCACTTAGACACATAGCAATAGCTATGCAGTGTGTGTCTGCAGTTGCTAACTGAGCTGTGTTTGCAGGTTATTGCTGGATATGCTGATGTGTACACGGACTATTTCTTAGGGTGATTACTTACCCTGTGTGTTTCAATTCCAAAAGTACAGGACTCTAGCTCCTTTGAAAAGCTATTCTGCAGGCTTGTGTTGGTTGCAACTGGTCACCTGTAGATCAAAGTGGAGTGACCACAGAGGACCACTAAAATGACCAGGATTATTCTTTTCTACTGCAAGGATTTTGAGTAATAATTCACCTAATAATACCACAAACATGAAATAGGATTGGTTGAACTGGAAATGTGAATGAGGTTTACTAGGTCTATCAATTCCTCACTCCCTCTGCTCCTTCCAATTTTTCCTTCCTTCCTTCCTTCCTTCCTTCCTTCCTTCCTTCCTTCCTTCCTTCCCCTTCTCAACCTAGTGTCTCTGAGATCTCAGGTTCCCCTAAATGGACATGATACCTGTATTTTAATACAGGTTGTACTTGATTTCCTAACAATCAACTAGCTGAGAACAAGGATTAAGCTACTCTATCTTTTGTGGAAAATTAAACATTTGTGAAAATCTACTAATGCCATTGTGTGAGCTGAATAGGATAAAGTGGTGATTCTCAATCAGGGAATTGTCTAGATGCAGGTATTAGCTTTGTGATGGTTGGGATTCAGACCGTTTTTACTAAACATTGCATGTACATCTATTTGCAAGCACAGTTCCTGACACATGATAGGCATTCAACAAATATTTGTTTAATGAATGAATGCATAATTATAACATCATATAAAGTGCTATAATTGATGTGTGAGGAACATGGAAGGAACTGACTTTGCGCTGGTGAGGGAGGGAGTTTGCGGTGTACATGTCTTTTAGCTGGGTTACAATGACTGAATAGGATTTCACCAGGCAGATGAGACTTGGGAATTAAATTATGAAAATTACTTCTCAGGTTCCAGACATCATGATGGGTAAGTTATTTAACATTCACGTCAATTAAGCAAGGTATTGTTATTGTTCTATATTATTATTATCGTCATTATGTTAGTGCATACTATAACAGTCCTCTTACTGTATTATTATTATTATTATTATACAAAAGGGAAATGGAAGTTTAGAGATCTTAGGTGACCACCCCGCAGACAAAGAGCTTCTGATGGTGGTTCAGTTTTAGAAACTCAAGGATATCTGTCATCCCTTTCTACGTGAGTGACAAATAATTTCCCCAGTCATAGCCAAAGATCAAATTTCAAGATGGAAAAACCCATAAAACTGCCTCTTCCTTGCTACTAGTTAAAAATATACCAGTGAGCTTTTTCATATAACACTGCCTTTCATGGCATTCTGAGCTGTCCCTCTTCGGTGCTGCCCATCTGGGCGGCCCCCTTCTCGGAACCCAGCACCCACACTGTGAGAAGCCTTACCCATGTGGAGAGGCATGTCTTAGACATATGCCATCTAGGTGCCAGGCGTAGAAGTGAAGAGCCTTCAGATGATTCCAGACCTCATCCATTTGAGACCCTCTCAGCCCATTCTACCTTCCCAGCTAGTCTCCAGACACTGTGGAGTAAAAACAATCTATCTTTTTTGTGTCCTGTCTGAAATTCTGACCCATGGTACCTAAAGAAAACATGGCTGGAGATGTGGCAGTAATCTCATGACCGGGAGGAAAAGGCTACAGGAGTGCTCAGAGGCCTCGACGTCATTAAGTTGCAGAATCAACAACTGTAGCCTCTTATTGAGGACTTTTTGTTAAGGCTTCTGTTTCATTTTAACGTGATTTGAGAGCACCAGAAAATTGTTCTGTGTAGGAAAAGGCTATGAATATTTAAGCTGATAGTTATGGTATTGAATTGACTGATGAATAAACCAAGGCCAACTCTGTGTTTATCCTTTTCCTGGTGACAAAGATGCACCTCTGATGAGAAAAGCATTAGAACAGGAGCAGGATGCCCCTCACCTGGAGAGAATTGCGGCACACTGGATGAATAATGGGCAATTGTAAATGATGGCACTATAATTTTTGATAACAAAAATTCCAGAGAATACTGTAAGTGGCTTGTGTAATGAGGGCATAGGCAAGAGTTGGAAACTATGCACTTTCTAGATAACTCCTTTGAAATGCACAGACATCCAGGTGTCACACTGTTACTCTGCCTTAGCCTCAGGGTCTGAACCTGGTAGACCTGCTTAGCCTCTTTCTAGAGTGGAGAAATGGAGCCTTATGCCTCACCTCATCCCTGTGGGGCTGGATCTGTGTCTCTCCCAAACAGTGATACAATTCAAATAATTATTCAGGGACCCTCCACTCCTATCTTAACTCCAGGTACACAACTTAATTTGAGGTGGCTTATAGACTATACAGTGTAAAGCTAGAACCAAAAAGCTTCTAATAGAAAGTTAGGGGTGGTCAAAAATTTCTTGAATAGGACATTATTTGCTGTTTAGCAATAACCCAAAATACCATTAGTAAATTGGACTTCATCAAAATTTAAAATTCTGTTCATCACAAAACACCAGCAAAATAGCAAACAAACAAGCCACACATTGGGAGAACATATTAACAACACACATATCTGAAAACCAGTTTATATACTGAATATTCAAAGATTTTCCACAACTCAGTAATGAAAAGGTGAACAATCTAATTTTTAAAAAGAGACACAGAATAGAGCAGACATCTCACAAAGGAAGATACACAAAATGTCAATAAAATACATAAAAAGTATGGTATACAGTTGATCCTTGAACAGTGTAGGGGTCTGGGGGCAATGAGCCTTGCACAGTTGAAAATCCATGTATGACTTTTGACTCCCCAAACACTTAATTCCTAATATAGCCTATTGTTGACTGGAAACCTTACCAATAACATAAATAGTCAAAGTCACATATTTGGTATGTTATTTGTATTATTTATCTTATTTTTCCAATAACACTGGAGAAAAGAGAATGCTACTATGAAAATCATAAGGAAGAGAAAATACAGTTAAGTACTGTACTGAATTTATTTAAAAAAATCCACATATAAGTGGACTCACAATTGTTCAAGGGTCAAATGTATTCATACAATAGAATTCTAGTCAGCAATAGTAATAAACTAATGCTCCGTACAACAACATGGGTGAATCTCAAAAATATTATGCTGAATGACAAGCCAGATTAAAAAAATCAACATCCACTATGTTTCTATTTATAATGAAGTCTAAGACTAGATTAAAAAAAAAATCTATGATTATAGAACCAGAAAGTAATTACCGAGGGATTGGAAAGAGAAACTAACTGGAAAGGGGCATGAGAGAACCTTTTGATTCCAACAGTTATGTTCTATATTTTGTTTTTAGTGTTGGTTACACAGGTGTTTGCCATTTGGAAGACTTGGACTGAATACCTAAGATCTATGTTTTTAGTGTGTGTCAATTAGAAAATGACACAGACAAAAGTAGTGATAATTTTCTCATCATAACTCTTTTAGTAAAACAGAGTAGAAATCCAGATTGAATAAATATATTCCCCCCACCCTCATGGGACTTAATGAAATTATTTTGATTTTATTTATGGATGGGCAAAACTGACACACTGAACATTTTTAATTTTCCTGATCTATTCCTCTTGTATAAACTAATCACCTACAGGGGCACCTGGGTGGCTAGGTCAGTTAAGTATCTCTTGATTTCAGCTCAGGTAATGATCTCATGCTTTGTGAGATTAAGTCTTGCCTTGGGCTCTGTCCTGACAGCACAGAGCCTGGTTGGGATTCTCTCTATCCTTCTCTCTCTTGCCCTTCCACCATTCTGCATGTGAGTGCTCTCTCTCTCTCTCTCTCAAAAATAAATAAATAAACTTTAAAAAACAAACATAGAAACAAACACAAAACCAAAACTTCTCTCACCTGTACTGTACTATATCTTCACAGGAAGCAGGAAATGTGTGTCCAAATGTGCAAGAGAATATGGGCTTGTAAGGAGCTGCTGTTTCTTGTTGAAGGAATGAATTGGCAACAGATGAGGTGTTTTGGGGACTGAATATGCCTTATATACTTACGTTAAGAAGTTTAGACTTCATCTTCTAGGGAACAGGTACCATGGAAGTTTTTAAGTGGGAAAGTAATCCTCCCCATGTCTCCTGAGAAGTTGTTAGAGAGTCAGCTAAAATTTGTGGAGAAACGCCTGGAATGGACATTAGTGTATGTATGTGGTTTTTGCTATAGAGCAATCGCTCTACAATAAAAATAACTTTTAGATTCTAATATTTTACCAGATTTTGATGCATGATTATCAAATGGGATTCAGACCTTTGTCTCTTTTGAAATGTGTTTGAAAAATACTATGATGCTTATTTTTGCCTATTTGATGCTTTGTTACATTGCTTGTTTTATATAACTATTAGTCTCTCATGCAATTACAAGTGACCTTTATCAAAACTGTGAAGTTTGAAATATTAGTGGTATTTCACTAGGCAATATTTTCTTTCTTAAAAATTGAAGTAGGAAAGCTATTAAATAATGTTCTGTATATCTTCTGAAAATTTACACTGGCATTATAAGACATATTCCTTTATAAAAATTATAAATATCCTTCTTAATGAACTTATAGGCAATTGAAAAGTGAAAAAATGCCTCAAAAAATAAAATTGAAGAAAGGAGCCACATTTTTTTCTTTTAGGGGATTATTGCTTTTGGAAATACATTTTAAAGTTTCAGCAAACACCTTTTCAGAAAATGATTTATTTAAACAAAATTCCTATGCCAAGGTAAGGCTTATACCAGTAACATAGCAACTGTAGGTACACATTTAATTTTGTGAGAAAGATGGCAAGAAAAATGTCTTGAGCTTGAAATGAATGTCTGCTGCCAATTCAATAATGTAAAATATCTCACATGAAGGAAAATCACTGGTTACGATGGTGATTTCTTATAACATTTTAATCTAAATAATATGATTTTGTCATTCATGTTTTAAAAAAGGATCTTAGGAATTGTTAAAAGATCATACTAGTACTGTTGTTATATGTGTAGCATTTAAGAAATACTTCATCTAAAAAAAAAAGGAAAAAATGACAGAAACAGGTGACTGCATTATTTGACTAAAGACTTACTCATACACACTTTCATTTCAAAGGATCTAAAGGTGACGGAGGGAAAACATGTGGCTTGGCACTTGAATGTCATAAAGCAAAGTTAATATACTTTATTCAGAAAAGCATTTTAAAAAATGAACTAATTTAAAAAAAAATAAAAAATGAACTAATTCTCAGGAAGCTAAATATTTTTTTGTTGTAGTTGTCCAAGGTAATTAGTTACTATAATAGTAAAAACTGTGACTCCATTTTGTGAATAAATACTTAATAAAATGGTATGTGCCACTTTTAAAAATATATTTTTAAGTTACTATTTACTAAAGTACATTGGTTCATTCCCAAAGTCCCAAACCACAGAAAAATTAAATATAGCTTAATTTTGACTTATCCTACTATACCAAATCAAGATTTTACTTTGTATATGCTTAAGTATTTGCTACTTAGAAGATTCTACCAATTTCAAATTAGTACATTATTATCATGCACTGTATAAAACTCACAGGGAATAGTTATATACCCAGGAGTTAGGTAGCCTTGTGTGCTTGAATGCATAGCAGTTGTAAGTGCATATTGTGATCTTAAGCAAGTCCATCTTTTGAATTTTGTTTTAGCAATGCTGTTCTTATAGAGAGGGTGACCAGTGTTCCTGGTTTGCCCCAGACTAAGGGTTTTCCCCAGGACATGGGATTGTCAATGTTAAAACTAGGTAGAGTATTCTAAGTGAAATAAGTCAGTCAGAGAAAGACAAGTACCATATGATTTCACTCATATGTGAATTTAAGAAACAAAACAAATGAGCATGGGGGGTGGGGGGAAGAGAGAGGCAAACCAAGAAACAGACTCAACTATAGAGAGCAAGCTGATGGTTACCAGAGGGGAGTGGGGTGAGAGTGGCTAATAGCGGTTAAGGAGGACATTTGTGCTCAGCACTGGGGGATGTTCGGAAGTGTCGAATTGCTGTATTGTACACCTGAAATTAATATTGCACTGTATGTTAACTAAGTGGAATTTTAATCAAAAGTAAAAGAATAAAATAACAAATAAAACTAGGAAAATCCTGTTAAACTTGACAGGTTGGTTACTCTATGTCCTTAAGACCTTTTCAGGGCTTCTGTGAGTTCAGATTATTTCCATAATAATACTAAGACATCTTTCATTGTCATTCTCACTAAAATCTACAGATGAACTTCTAGAGGCTGCCAGGAGTGTGATCGATATTACAACAGATTGAATTCAGGAGCAGGTGGGAGAATCCAGCTGTCTTCTACTAAGTCGCACAAAAAAGATTTGCAAAAAATATAAAACAATGCCACTCTTTGCACTAAATTGTCTTTTTTTTGAAAATCATGGTTAGTTTTTGTAAAATGTTATTTATTTTGTCATATAATGGACTCATTATATTTATCTGTAAATGAATTATAAATGTTTTTATAATCTTTAAAAATTTTAACAAAGTAAGTACCAAGAAAGATAAGCTATACAAACACAGTCTCTTTGGGGAGACTCAGTGATTTTAAAGAATGTAAAAGGGTCCTAAGACAACGCAGCATGAGAGATGCTGCTTTAGAATTTTTCTACATGGGGGCCACCTGGGTGGCTCAGTTGGTTAAGCGTCTGACTTCAGCTCAGGTCATGATCTTGCAGTTTGTGGGTTTGAGCCCTGCACCGGGTTCTGTGCTGACAGCTTAGAGCCTGGAGCCTGTTTCAGATTCTCTGCCTCTTCCTTGTTCACACTCTGTCACTCTCTGTCTCAAAAATAAGCATTAAAAAAATTTAGAATTTTTCTACATGAAAGAACTTTTATTTATGAACAAACAGTATTATACATGCAGCCTATCATCAGGCTTGGTTTATGGCAGCATGAATCCTGGTCTTACACCTGTTACTCTGCCTGATTTTCATACTTTTAAAGGAAGGTGCTGTCAGTTTACTCTGGTGGAACCTTGCTGTAAATCAAATAGCTAAAACTCAAAAGGCACAAAAACTTAACATTTGAGGAAATGCATCCATTCATTAAACAATCATGCAGCACCTAATACCACATACTGTCTTAAAAGAACTGACAGCCAATTAGAAGTTTCAGAAGTTAACATATAATTTTAACAGAGTTAATATAACTATCCACAGTTCAAGCAGAAGGTAGAATTTGCCCTTTCTGAACTATGAAATGTACTTCTCTTTATTCTTTCAAAGGGAAAGAAGTTTATCTTTTTTATTTCAGTGTTGAAAAATTCAGTACGTAAATGTAACTTCAGTTGACATGTTGATCTATAGTTAGCCCTCATTATTTATACGTTGCATATTTGTAAATTTGCTTACCTGCTAATATTTACTTGTAGCACCAGAGTCAACACTTGGGTGTTTTTGTCATCATTCACGGACATGCACAGAGCAGCAGAAATTTTGAGTTGCCCAAATGTGCATGTTCCTAGCTGAGGTCAAACAAGGTAACTCTCTGCCTTCTTGTTTCAACTCTTCTACTGTAACAAGTATCCTTTTTGTGGTTTACTTAGTGCCACATTTTTGCAGTTTTGTGTGTGTGTGTTTTTTTTATCGGTGATTTTACTGTTTGAAATGGTCCCCAAGTGTAGTGCTAAAGTGCTGTCTGATATTCTTAAGCACAAGAAGGCCAGGATGTGCCTTATGGAGAAAATACATTAATTAAGCTTTGTTCTGGCATGAATTATAATGCTTTTGGCTGTGAGCTCCATGTTAATGAATCAGAAATATATTTAAGTAAGTTATCCTTAAATCAGACCATATTGGAAGCAGAGTTACATATTGATTGCTTGATGAAAACATTGTGACCAGTGGTTTTCGGGAATTGAACCCTGTATTTTCCCTAGGAGCAATGATTCATCATTTGCTAGTTCAGTGTTCATTTGTTCTTTATAAAATGAAACTACCGTGAATAATCAGAACAGACTATATGCCTTTTGAGGGATTTTTATATCTATATGTAAACATGATTTTTAAAAACTAAAAGTAGAGCAAACTATCGATGGCATTTGTTATTCTGTAAATATTAGAGTTCAGCATCTTTCCATGGGAGTATAAATGTATGAAGAAAATTTTAATGTGGCTGTGCCATAATTGAAATAGCTAATCTTTATTGTTCTACTTGGCACATATAGATTTAAATTCCTACAAGTGGAAATGCTGACTCAAAGGATATATGCATTTTGGGGAATTTTGATCCACATCGTCAAACTATCCCCCTGAAAGGCTGTCATAATTCACAATTCTAATACTAATGTTTAAGAATGTTTGTTTCTCCGTAACTTTGAAGAACTGGAGATTATCTTTGTTTTAAATCTTTGCCAGTCATAAAGAAATTAATGGGGGCCACCTTAGAATTCTGCCATACCATGGGACCCAACCTCAGAGTGTATGATTTAGTTGGTCTCCAGTGGAGCTCCAGGATTTGCATTTCTTACGGATCTGAGAACTCCTTTGACTTTGTAAGGGTATAAAGAACATCAGAGTAGGAGTTGAAAGATATGAGTTAAAGTCCTAGTTGTGCCACTCACTGTGTGACTTTGGGCATTTCATTTAACTTCAGTCCTAGTATTTAAATAGCACAAGAAGCTTTTAAAGATTGAGTGAGCAAATAAATGAGGAATGGGCTATATAAGTTTAAATTGACATTGTTATCACTGTTATATATGTCCATATATGGGGGCCTCAAACACATAGGTGCATAACTAACTTCTCTTGGGGTACTCCATCCCTGCTGAATAGATGTGAGGCTCCATCTTTTTTTTTTAAAGCATATCAATCTCAGGATGCAGACCAGCATTAGTCTCTTTACTATTAAATTGCTAAAGGTCAGGATGTGCTCAGGTTTGAAGGCAGAGGCTTACCATCTGTATTTGATAGTATGTATGGCTAGCTACTCTTTTACTAGGATTTTACCTTTCTTAATAGTCTAGTTGATTGACATACAGAATAGTAATAGGAAGCTAGAGAGACCAGCCATTCTATAAAAACCATGCTTCATTGTTGAAAATAGTTTTTTCTAATCCCACCTCACATCTCTGTGATTTACATTTACAATTTAAAAAGAATAAAAATCATTAATTGGCTGGCATACATTATGGAAAGCGCACCTCTGGTTCTTTAGAGATTTTGTAAGAAATAACTATAAATGCTTGGAAAATCATTTATACATAAGCATACTATTTAGCAAAGATTGTGACATTAAGAGACATATTTTAATGATAGCACATAACTTCACTAAATTTTGTTATAGAATGCTACCATGTTGGTGTGGTGTCACATTTTCATATAGCACAGGTGTGCAAAGAAGGATTCAGAAGGATGAAATAAAAAGTGTGAAACCCTGGACTCTGTGCCTGACACACATTAGATCAACGAATGTAGCTATTCAAAACAATGAACGCTTTAGCTTTATATTTAGTGTGCCAGGGTTAAGGCTTAGTCTGAAGCTAGGTTTAACTTTTGGACAGATAAGCCTTCTCCTTTTCTTGAAATGCTACGTATTAGCTAGTGCCACATCTCTGAGCAAGAACATTAGAAGAAAGTCAAGACAGGAGGTGAGTGCTGTAGAGCAAGTGTAAATTTAGAGTGAAAGAGGGAACTAGAAAAAGTCTGCCCACAGAGCTTGATAGTGGCAATCTGCTACCGAATTAGCTGGAGAAATGCTTTAGCATTTTAATGTGATTTGCAGGCAGGGTGTGGCTCTTGATCAGGAGCTGACATTAATGATCAGGGTCAGCTGTGGTTAAAGCTTGTTTTTTCCATCATAAGAAGATCATCAGGGGAAAAGTCAGTATATTTCAGTACTGTAAACTGTTTTGGGCTGTTTCAGCCATTTGGCAGCTCTATAAACAGAGTCGGGTTTCATTGAAAGAATGAGAACTGAGAAATATATGTTTCTTCGTTCCAGCTGAGGCGACCGCTGTTCCAAAGGAGAACTAGTTTCTGAGTGTTAATTTTAAGAATTGGATCTCATATTTTTCCCTAAAAATTTTATAAATACCATAAGTAAATATCCTGAAAAATAAGAAATTTTGGCATTTATTTTTCTCTTGGTGTCAAGCTTAATATTATATAGAAAATGTAAAAGAGAAATTCCATTACTGGTTGTTGGTACCATTGGTATGAAATAAGGTGGAAGGACTCAAGGCGATTTCCAAGATTGCTCTCAGTTTTAAAGTTCTATCATTTTTAGTAGTTCTCTTTCATACCGAAGTGTGATAGTCTTCACTTGAATTTTTACGAAGAGTATCTGTCAGTGTCCTGGTAGGGAGCAGTGACATGCTGTAGGAGATTTAAGGAAGAAGAGTTTCCTAAGGGGACTCTTTAAAGAGGTGCAGGCAGGGATAAGGGAACCATCTTGAGGATGACGAGGCACCCAGAGCCTATCAAGACCTGGGCATTATTATTGTCCCAAGGCCACAGGGGTAAGGAGGAGAAATGGTAAAGGGTGCCTGAGGGGTACTACTGGCAGATCTATGGTGTGGTAGGGAAGGAAAACAGAGACAAATTCCTAACCTTTCTCTTCTTCCATTATCTGGCATGGAGGATGCTGGGGGAGGATATTACAGGCCAGTCTAAGATGTAGCATATTTCATTTTCACCCACATTTCATTGGCTAGTATCTGGACATACCAGATTGCAGAGAAGGCTGGGAAATACAGTTCTCCTGTGTGCCTAGATAGACTAGGATGACACAGTACTTGTAAGTACCAGAAGCCTCTGCTACAAAAGGATCAAGAATGACTCTGGACTTTCTGACCAGAACACCTGGTAGATTGTGGTTGGTTAGGAAGCTCTTGTGGGCTTTCTTCTCATCTGTTGGTTACTTTATAATAACTCTTGGCTTTTTCTGTCATTACTGTTGCTCTTCATAGGTTTTTTTTTTGGTTATATTCAGTATATACACTGAAAAATCTTCTAGATTTTTTCCCATTCCCCTTTGTTTGAATAGCACTGTTCGGGTACCCTGCTTTATTTTCTTCACAGTACTTTTAACTATATTAAAACACATCATTTACCTACTTGTTTATTGTTTTAACTAGTATTTTAAGCTTTACAGTGTGGTGACTTTGTCATATTCCTCACTGTAGCCCCAGTTTTTTAGAACGGTGAATGACCCCTAATAGGGACCCAAAAATTTTTGTTCGGAGGAAGTACCACAGGATTCCATGAGCCACTGTAGCCATTGTGCCTTAATTCTAGTCTTTCTAGTCTTATTTATGCCCAATGGGTGTTCTATTTGTATCACTTGTGTTTCTTTCCTTACAGCTTTTCCTTTCTTCTTTTTCGATTGATTTATGTTTTGCTTTATGGGTATTCTAGTCGGATGAAAGAGTTTTCACTGCAAAAACTAGAAACCATCCTAAAGTATTAACAGTTCGTGTTCTATTTCTAAATTCCTGTGTATGTTCTTGGGTTTGTATCTAATTGGTTACTATTTATTTGTTGCTGATGCCTTCCAAATACCTTTGCTATTGTTCCTTCCCAATTCCTGTTAATAATCTCTTACCTCATCTCAGGACTCACCTTCTCTTCTGGCCAGACTTTTCCCTTGTGTTCTTGTAACACTTCTGGAAGCTTTGTTTCTATCACCTGACCTTCCCTCTCTTTGCTGCACAACCTTGTATGAACACTCAGAAATACTCTGTAAGTATCAAGTATTTGCTTTTATTCACTGGGTGTTCTTCTATCTTAACTCCTTTCTTTCAGCATTCCATCGTTGCCTACCAAACCACCCAAATTTAGGGTGTCAAATAACAGCTATTTTATAGTGTTAATGGATTTTATGTGTCAGGAATTCAGAGTGGGGCCAGTGTGGATGTTTTATCTTTGCTCCAGAATTCTGGGTCCTCATCTGGGAATGCTAAAAGACAGAAGTGAGTTGAGTGGCTGAGCGTTGGGATGTGATGGAGCTGGTCTTCATTCATATGTCTCGTGGCTAGGCTGAGTGGTTCGCAGGCTTGGACTGTTAGCAGAGCGCCTGCACATGGCCTCCCCATATGGCTTGGACTTCTCCGTGGGGCAGCTGGATCTGAGTAGGAACATGTCAGGAGAGAGTGTTCCATGGGACTGAGGCAGAAGCTGCAAAGCTTCTCCCTGGCTAGGCTTAGAAAATCATGCAATGACATCTCTACCACATCATTTAAATTTACTAGTGAGTCCTAAAAGCTGCCTCAGATTCAAGGGGAGTGCAGTTAAAGTCTACCTCTTGATAGGAAGTATTAAGGTCATGCTGACAAAAGCAATGTGGGATGGAAGATTGTGTTGTAGTCCATCTTTGGGAAATAAAATCTGCCACATTGACCTGTATCCAACCGGTGGGATTTCCTCTGTTTAACTCAATGAGATTGAAATGCCCCAAGGCCTTGTTACTCAAAGTATTATACAGGGGCCAGAAGCCTCAACATCACCTGGGACTTTGTGAGAAATATATACTCTCAGAGCACTGAAGCAGAATCTGCCTTGACAAGATCTCTAGGTGATTCATTTGCATTTTATTTATTTAAAAAAATGTTTTAATGTTTTATGTATTTTTAAGAGAGAGAGAGAGAGAGAGGGAGACACAGAGTCTGAAGACAGGCTCCAGGCTGAGTCTGTACAGAGCCTGACATGGGGCTCGAACCCACAAACTGTGAGATCATGACCTGAGCCGATGCTTAACCACCTGAGCCACCCAGGCACCCCTGCATTTTAAAGTTTAAGAAACACTTTCATAGGAGGCATTGAGCATGATGTGGGCTTGCCAGCACCCAATGGCCGAAAAGTAGCAAGTGCTGAAGTAATAGTTGACCTGATCTGGATTGAACTCTTGATTTACAAGCAGAATTTCTATCCTTTAAATTATACTTGTTACTAATTTTAGTATTATTAATGTTAATTGTAACCTAGCTTATCTTTTCAGAAACAGTAAATATATCTTCAATATGTGTCATCAAAACATAATATGTACAATCCTAGCTTTAATAATTAATCTCTGTGGCTCAAGAAGGTTTGGAATAATTATGTATTTTTTGTTATGTATTATAATTCTATTTTGAATAATTTCTAAGATCAAAAAGTTAGGTTCATTTGGATTTTACGTTCCCTTTGGACTATTTTTTAATTGTTGAATTTACAAAGCTGTTTCTCTCCTATGACAATAGTTAGTAGATTTTTATTTTCTACTCAATGAAAGAATGTACATTTTATTTGTTTCTTTTAACTGTTAATTTAAGACACTCTGACTTATGCTGCAAACTCTTAAAAATCTGAGAAGTGTATACATATTTTATTGTATCTTTAGTAGATGACTATTATGTATTTTAGTTATAACAGTGTTCCTTTCATGGATTCCATTTACTCATGTTTCCTTTAAATAGTCATCTTCTTAAAATTTGTTTTAGCATAAGGGAATAAATATCAAGAAATTCATTTTGATTGGCGCATTACTTTTTAAGCAGTTTTTCTCGAACTATTATTTCCAGACTACTACTATTTGCAGGATCTGAAGTGCTTGTTAAAATTGCAGATTTCTGATCTCCATCCCAGTCCTTTTGAATCAGACTCTGGGTTGGAACATGGAAAGTCTCTGAGGTTGGGACCTAATTTCTTTGGCACACTGAAGTTTGCGACCTACTTTACATTAGTCTTCTAGTCATATTTCAAGTTATTTATCATGGGAATAAGTGGATCTTAGGATGTTTGAAGGGAACAGCCTTTCAAATTCCCATCTTTCTGGGAGATCTAACATTGGAAGATCATTTAATTAGAGATCATTTTAAAGATTATCTAGTAAGACTCATAATTTTTCAGATTATGAAACTGAGCTCCACAGAGCTTAAATGGCTTTTCAGAAGTCATAGTTTGTAGCAAGCTATGGCTAGAACCCAAATCTTCTCAGCCACACTGGCTACCTCCTTTACTCTAAGATGAGATAGGGTCATCTTATCCTTAAGCCTTGTGGTTAGGTATATTAGTGCGTCAATGGCAAGATCATAAAGAAAATCCTGAGCATTTGGTCAGAGAGGTAAACTTTCCGAATTGCCCATGTTAATAAAATGGGCAGTTTTACAGTTTTTTTATTTTATCAGGGCTTTAGTTAGCCTTTTTTTTTTTTTTTTTTAGCATTTTTCTTGTATATCCTTGAAAACCTCATCACGACCTGGGAAAATCAGTAGATAAAATGCCTTCACATGAAAACTCAACATGAAGAACCAAATCAGATACTCTAGGGGGTGATTTATTCTTTTTATGAAAAGGAATGAAGCTTTTCTTTAAACGAATACAGTATTTTATATGCCACAGAGTCCACAAATGTCAAACACTTACGAAAACCATTTTACTAGAGATTTTTAAGACTTTCTGAAAGTGAGGATCAGGGAAACTTTCCTCCCACTCATCTTGAAATCCAGTCCCTGCGCTCACACCGTCTTTCTCTTCACTTCTGTGCCCGTCCTCCCTCTAACTGTGTCCGCACAGCGGCCATGCTTTTTTGTTCGTCGTTCAGTCACGAGGCTGACAAGGTACTTAGGAGTGTTGCATGATTTTAGTTTTCCAGTTTTCTTCCACAAAAAAAAAAATCAACTATGTTTTCTGTGCCTTAACATTTCTGGATATTTTACTTTCATGAATATTAGCACCAAACTTATCATGACTGTTGCAATCTATATCAGCATATTTCTGATATATTGGATAATGCTAACCATTGTTGACCAGTTTTATAATATACAATGTTAATGAAATAAAAATGGACCAGTTTCTCAAAAGTAAAACTATTCCCATTACTAAAATCTGAAAGATTTTTTTTCTAGATTCTCACGTAGCATAGCAAACAGTATATGATACTGACAGACAGAGGTCCTCAACAGCAAACATACAATTATTACAATAATGAACTTCTTAGGGCTTTTTGGTATAATCTCCTTCATAATAGGTTGGTGTTTTAACACTCTGCATAGTTGAATGAAAATAGTTTTATTAGGGGCCCAAATAACAGTGCCCTGGCTTCACCCAGGAAGGAGTTTATAGTGGGGATTAAAACCAATAAGAGGAATTAAACTGAGTATAGAAAATCCTCTAGTCTTGAGGAAATCTTCCTAGAATTTTATTTCTTGCAACCTAGATTTTGATAAGAATCTGGAAACAGAGGGTTGGAGGTTATATTTCTAGTTGAAGAGCTGGAATGATTATATCTAGTGTTGGTTAAGGTTAGATATATTTGCTTTAGCAGTTAATTGAATCAACATTAATTACTTTAGTCAAGGCAGTGTAATATTTTCTTTTTAATTTAGGACTCCAATCATTATACCTGCCTGACTGGAGAGCCTACTCCCCTCCTTCAGAGGGGAGATTCTGCAAATATACACTAAATCTTAGCAATTTGCAGGGGATTATGTTAGATGCTGTTGAGATTCAGAAGTCATCCAGGAGGATCATTGTTGAATGAAATGCTAGCCAAACCCAAAGATAAATCTGGGATTTAATCAGGTTTATAAATATTTTGATTCAACTGACACCTTACTCAGCATCTCTTAATTCCAGGCACTTGCACAGTTAAAAGATTGACAGTGATAAGTACTGTAGAAATACAGACAAAATCCTGCACTCCAAAAAGATTAATAATTACTTCTGGTTTAAGAATAGGGGAGGACTTCAGGGAAATTAGTGGCAGGGCTTGGGGAATATTTTAGCTACTTCTTAATTTTCATAAACTCTCTCCAATTGCATCCCCAATAATTAAGTTTCTTTAATGTAAGAAAGAAATGCTGTCTTTGGTTACCAAATACAGTCTTGAATTAGTTCCATTCACTGTTTTTTTGCCTTTCTGAGCTATTTTGTTTTCCTCAAGTCTTCACTATAGAAATTTGGGGGATCGTTGAGATACCCCCTTGAAATTCAGGAAAGATTTAGATATCATTTTCATGTAATAACATCTGTCCATTCTGATGATAAATTGAAACCAAGCAATGAGTCTATGAGTACACTAATAGAATAAATATTGGAGGAACCAACAGAATGAAGTAGTGAGTCTCAAAATGTGTTTTCAAGGAAACTTAGTGACTTAAGATGGAGTTGTTGTACCACTAAGGTATAATAAAGGTCTTTTTTGAACACCATTTACACTTATTCTCTCTCACATACATACACATGCAACATTAATATAAAAATTTCTCAGGGCCTTTTCTAGACATTTAAACCTAAGCTAAGTTTAAACTAGTTTAAAACTTAATAGGCATTAAAAAAGCAAAAAACAAAAAACTTAATAGAGATTTAAAACATTATTATTATGACCTAGTTAGTATAAGGTGGCAACCAATTGAGCACGAAATAATGGATATTTGGTCAACTTCAGCTTCGATAATATAGTATTTGGCACATGCTTCTTGGCATCCCCCCTGAATCTACCAAGCTCTACTCTCCTTCCTTAATAGGTTCAAGAATCACTGCAGTAAAACTGCAGTAAAGCAATCTTTAGGTGTCACAATTAAAAATTTCCTAGCATAGGTTTTTTAGATTATCTGGCACAGTTTTCAAGAAAGCCTTAGTAATTCTTGTTGGAACTCTTTAAAATATCTTTTATACTGATTTTTATTTTAAACCAAGTTAACACAATTTAGCCTTTTCTTAGTGACTGATGTTTATTATTATTGACAAGTAGAGACTTGAGTTTTACATTTTTTATAGGGTCTTATAGTTTACAAAGGGCATTCATAGACATTATCTTATCTGAAAGTCCCTGCACCCCACACCCCAGATTCTTGTTTGCCATTTACACTCTGATGAAAATTAGGAAACCATCTAACCTGGTTTATTAGAACTGGGTGTCAAATATGGCTCTGCGGACCCCTCCTGGTGAGTAAGGAGTGTGGCCTTTGTGATAGGTATCTCCATGCTCAGAGGCTGTTTGGCTTAATTCTGGATTCTTGGCAGTGTCCGTTGAGTGACGTAGCTGGAAGAGTTGACCAGATGAGACGGGAATTATGCAGCTGGATTTTTAGCAAAGATCATTATTTTATAAATATCCCCTCCAAATGCTGTCAAAGGGCCTGTGTGAAGATTTAATTAAAACAATAAAATGTGATGCAATACTAAACATAATAAATATTTAAAAAAATTAATGTGTTAATTTTTGGAAAATAGTTCAAGAAATACAGTAAATAGTTACTGAATTGTTGCATGGGATTAGAGAATAGTATATGTGGAGGGCTATATGTCATAAAGGGAAATTTATAAAATCTTGATATCATACATCATTTAAGTAACATTAAAGATGGATTAGACATGATTGCATCTGTTTAACAGAATCATCTAGGACCATATGTCATCTTATGTGTGACATTTCTAAAAATTCCTGTTATAATTTAAAAGTTGTAAATACCTGGCAGCATGATACATAATACCAGTACTGAGAATGCTGTGGTCTGAGACTTTATTTTATATATTGGGTTTTTTTCCTTCAAGTCATTCTATTATATTCTATTGTGAAATCAAACTAGGGATCTGAGATTAGCAGTGTGTTATTTAATATTGGGGCATGACAGTGCATGGTCTTTGAGCTTCCAACAGTGTTCATTGAATTGCATAGCTCCCTAAATGATTATGTCAGTGGATAAAAGAACCTTCAGTACTTAACTGTCATTACTGACGATTTTATGCTTGTGGTGATCTTATCTAAAAACGTGAGTACTAGGACACCTGGGTGACTGAGTCGGTTAAGTGTCCAGCTGTTAGTTTTGGTTCAAGTCCTGATCTCGCAGTCATGAGATAGAGCCCTGCATGGGCTCCAGTGTGGAGCCTGCTTGAGATTCTCTCTCCCTCTGTACCTCCCCAGCTCACTCACATGTGTGGATTCTCTCTCCCTCTCTCAAAATAAAAAAACAAAGCAGAAGAGAAAAAAAAGTTAAAAACACGAGTACTTGTTGAATAGTCACCTGATATTTGGTGAGAGAAAGTGAGAGCAATCAATATAGTGTGGTGAGAAGAGCAACAGAAAAATCTACCCATAATGGCTCTGAATAGGATCTGAAGTATATGTGGTTTGACCACTTCCTCTTCCATAACTCTTTGCAATATCTTTTCAGCCCCTGCTACTATAATTTGATATTTAAAAAAATTTTTTTTGAGGGAGGGGGGAGACAGAGCCCGAGAGGGGGAGGGGCAGAAAGAGAAGGAGACCCAGAATCCAAAGCAGGCTCCAGGCTCAACTGTTAGCACAGAGCTCGATGTGGGGCTCAAACTCACAGATCATGAAATCATGACCTGAGCCGAGGTCAGACACTCGACAGACTGAGCCACCCATGCATTCCTCTAATTCAGTATATTTTGTGTGTGTGGTTTCCTTCCCACAGTCTTCATTCTTTGTGTCTTCTTTATTGCAGTTGCATTAATTTTGATAGCTCTCTCTCTTACTTAGATGCCCAGGACACAGTACTCTGTTTTCCTCCCATCTCTTGCTATTCCCTTTCAGTGTCTTTCTAAGATGTTTTATTTTCACTTGCCCATTTCTTACATTAATTTCTTCTCCCACTCTCCCTCAAATATTAGGTACCTACTTTGGCCCAGTCCCTGTTCTGGGCCTGTGGAGGCAGCAGTAATGGGACAAAGTCCATGCTTGGTGAAGCTCATGTTCTGAAAGGGTGACAATCATCTAGTCTATGTCTTGGAAGTGGGGAGAATAAAGATCAGCCAAGAACCTGTTGTGGCTGGAGTGGAGCCGTGAAGTGTGAGCAAGGACACAGGCCCAGGAGGTGGTGATGCCAAGAGCAGAGAAAGCCCAGTGGCCTTCATAAGGGGAGTCTGTGAAAGCAGAGGAACTTACGTTTTAAACTTATTTTCTCCTGTATGTACTCTTCATTCCTTTCCCCTTTCGTTCTCCCATTGCCACTTCTGCCAGCTGGGCTTTTACTTAGCCCCATGTTGCTTGCTTTCTAGCCTTTCTATCCTCTGGCAGGTAGTGGTCAGATCATTCTTCCCAGATGACTTTCTTCTCATCTACTGATCACCTTGGTGTTGTGGTTGGTCTCCGTTCTACATGTTAAAGCTCAGACTCAAGGGGACACAGTCCTCCATTGCATCATTTCTCAGAACTGCACCCCCACAGACTCTACTCCCAATGAGCAGGGTACTCACTGTTGTCATGCATGTATAGGGCTCTTGCACTTCAGAACCTTGCATGAGCCTGACCTGCCTCACTTCTAGTGCCTTCTCTCACACCACCGGCATGGTAGTCCTCACACCTGTTGAAGATCACTACAAGTCTGGAAAATTTTTTCACCTGTACCATTCATTCCTATAGTCTTTCATTAAAAAATGTGTTGAAAATGTATTTTGTGCTAGCAGTTGTGCCGGTGCTTATGGAGACCAAGATGAAAGAAGAGAGTCTGCCTCAGGCGCTGAGAGTGCTGTGGGGGAGACGGAGGATAATAAATTTAGCATTTAGGTAAAACAACTGGAATTTGTGTTAAGGGTCATGAGAGAAAAGAACACACTGCTCCAGGTCAGAATGCTGGGCTGAGATGGGCCCTAAACGAGATGGGAATACCTAACGCAGGAAGGGGTAAGGAAGTCGGACAGTCATTTCTAAGAAAGTCACATTTAAGCTGAGACCCAGAAAATGAAACATAGCTAGCTAAGGGAAGTGTGATGTGGTGGGAGAGGAGGCTTCTAAGTAGAACCAAAAACATTTCAAATGTCTGAAGCTGAAAAGAGCTTAGGAAAATCACAGGAAAAATGAAACTGAACAAAGGCCCTGAGGGCTGGAGCATAGTAAGTCTGTTGGAGTGGCGCTGCCTAGCGTTGATGGCAGGGCCGGATGATGCAGGCCTTGAAGGCCATGGTAAGCAGTGTGATTTTAAGTGCAATGGGAAGCAATTGAAGTGTTTTAAGCAAAGGCATGACATGATCTTATTTGAAGCTGAGATTGCCATCTGTTCATTAAAATCCATTTGTCTTTTCTCCCTGGGCACACAGCCAGATTCCATTTCCAGGTTCTCTTTGCAGTGGGCTTTGGGCCCTGTTAGTATATCCTATACTTAGAAGTAAGTAGTAGCAGTGAATAGCTCCATGGTAAATAGTGGTGAATGGCCACTCATAGAGGGCGAGCTCATAAAAATCTCCCATGTGGACTCCTCAAGCTGTTTCCCTTCTGACTGGGCAAACTTAGGCGTGCATGTTGAAATGGTAGAGCTGCTGTCAGCTGGACACCTTTGTGGCTGTATGGAACAGAATCCCCTCCCAGCTGACCTAGAACTGCCCTGAGCTTCTATGTGAGGGAGAGCGCAACACCCCATGCGTTGAGCCATTACACGTTCCATCCATTTGTTACCACATTCTAGTTTGTCTAAAATACTATGATAGTGTGAAAGAACAATTTTGGTCCCTGTGCTGTGTGAGAATGTGAGACCGTGTGACCAATAGCAGTGGCCGAAGTGAAGTCCCTATGGGGACTAGAGAGATTTTAGTTGAAATACATTTTAGATAATTTTTGGTATAGAATCAACAGCTCCAACTGACAATTTACTGTGTCTAGTAAGCTTGTGGGGGAAAATACCCTCACTTGATTTGACTCTCAAGTGCAATATTACATACTTTTTGGACTTAGCATAACCTACCTCACTGAATACCTTTAGGCATGTATTTTATTTATTTGACTAGCTTGCCCTAAACTAGATAGCAAGCAGACCATATCTTTGAGAAATTTTTGTTTACTATGGGGTCTAGTATAGTTTATCTATAGATAAGCTTCTTTTTTCATTAAACTTTGCTTAAGTTAATGAATAAAAGGATAGGCTTTCTGAATTTTTGTCCATAGACAAAAACTGGAGGTCACGTAACCCAGCATCACCTTGTCGTTGATATCACCTCAACCTGGCTTAAATTTTCACTGCCTTCTAGGGGAGAAGTTGAGCTGTATAAAATTTTTGGTGTTACCTGTGTTTGCTCAGTCATAAGGGAAAGAGCGTAAGGAAGCCCGCATGGGAGGTTTTTATGCGCTAGCCCTATTCTTGGTATTCATCACTCCCACTGACTTTCCTGGGTACGGTACAGTAACATGGTTCACAGCCAACTGCAAGAGAGAGCCAGGAAATGGAATCTGGCTTAGTGGAGAAAGTAACATCATGGGACCGGGGATTTGAGTGTTTGCAGTAGGAGGTATGTAGAAAGGTGTTTTAAAGGCATGTGAGCTAATCCTCACTGCCTCTCCATCACTTCCAAGTGTCCCCACTCACTGTTGCCCATTGCTCAGAGTTCCTTCAGTGACCACTGTTTCCATCCACAGTCAGGCGCTCATCTGGGAGAATCACTATGATTTATGGAAGTCTCAAGATAGGAGGTAGTTTCCGTAATCCAAATGAGTACTGATGATGTCTGTGACTAAGAAAGTGGTGGTAGAAATAGAAAGATGGGATGGGAAAGTCAGAAACTTTATAGAACATGTTGACTAGACGGATTTGGGGCAAAGAAAGACTAGAACTAGAACAAGGATGGATACTGAAGCCTCATGCCGATAAACCTCAATTTGTACACTTAAGTGTGTATCAAGACACCAGTGTTTTCAAGATAAAGCCAATTAATGCTGCCTTCCACCAGTGGGTGGCATTCGTGATGAGACTGGACATGTAAGCCTTGGATGTGGCACTGCTAGTTAATGAGCTATATATTTACTGTGTTTGTGCTTAGTTGGATTATGTTTTATGAACATTATTAAAACATATATGCCTGAGAAGGTCAAAAAGAGTGAAGTTGAAGTTACTGGTCAAAAGAGATATAAGAATAAGACACCAATGCTAAATAGATTAAAATGACAACTGAACATCATTAAGAAATGTTGGAAATTATATTTATAGAGGAGATCATTGACTGTAGGGTAAAGATCTAATCAGGCCTTTTGTGAAAAACGATGCATTTCACAGTATAGGAGGAGGGGAAGAATAATTGACCAGATGAGAAAACAACTCTAGATATGGGAGTAGTGTCTGGAAGACCAGCATTACTATGGAATGCCTATTACTCAGTGTTCTTTTTAGTGAAGGCTAGAAGTTTGTTCAAGAGGGTAAAGACTAAGCATGGTGAAGGAGGTGTGGTGATGATTTCTTGTGAGACATGGTCACATACGTTGAAGGGCTGTGCATAGCAGGAGGGATGGTGTAGGTGTGCATGTGGAGACACCTTAGCTTCTACGATATCCCTGTGAGGCTTACACAGGGGAAGGAGGAGACAGAGCAAACCGGATAGAAGAAGTCAGAATGGAAACTGGGGAACAGAGTTGAATTCAATAGAAAAGCTACAGTCAGAGGCACATTTGCTGAAAACAAATGCTATTTATTAGCATGTAGCTATGTTTCATTTCTGTGTTTCTCAACAGAGTGGTGGAGCCACTCGATCAACAGCCAGAGGGGATGAGAATCCCTAAGGTCCAGCCTATGTTCCATGAGAGCCAGTGATCCCATATTTGAAAATATAGAATAAGCTATGGGCCTCAGATAAAAAATATGACTTACTCCTAGATCCGATGTGTATTTCCAAAATAATTATAATTCCCACAATAAAACATTATTTGTTCAACTTGGTTTTCAAATAAATGTACTGAAATTTAAATTAATATTACCTATTAATGTGTGACCTTTAAAGTAGAAATATAAGCTGTAACTATTCGACTATAATGTGGACTTGACACCTAATGAGCCAATTTCAGACAAAACCATCATTGCTATTCAGCTCTAGTACTGAATATAGTCCTGGTATTTTCTAAATAAAAGATGAAACAGTCAGAAAAAGACTAAATATTAGAGAGGTAGAAAGTAATGAATACAAGGATAACCTTTTTAGTATGGAAGGATGAAACTTGAGGAAGAAAAAGTATGAATAAAATCATCAAGTTAGATTAAGATAGGACAAATAGTTTGTCAAATTAATAAATATTAGAAATGCAGGGTTTCTACTGAAGCTTAAAGAGGCTACTTAAAGTGATAAATACATTTATTTACTGAGTGCACTGTGGAACTCATTCTTACACCATAATGATATAGAAGGACCACATAAATGAGTTACAAAAAATACTAAACATGCATGTACAACAGATTATTATGGGATAAGAGATATGTCTTGAATTTATTACCCCTATAAGATTTCTTTTAGACATAAAATACCAGTAGAATATATAAATGCACTTCTTCTGTAGTCTGTTGCAATTTATATGTTGTGTAATTTTCTTTTCTTACCCTAGATAAAATTCTTATTATCCTTATATGACTTCTTTTGTCCCTAAGATACATGAATGTCTGCCTTCTATAAATTATTTAACCATTTTACATTTTTAGCCAAAAGTAGAAAGAAAAAGCATTCGTTTTCACAAATTATATTCTTGCCATTTAAAAAGGTATTTGTGAGCTAAAGGTGACAGATCCTTCTTTTCAAAATTAACACATTTTCTGCTTTCTCTAGGCTGGAATGATAAAAAGTGATAATGATGAGTATTTCATTGAGCCTTTGGAAAGAGGTAAGCAGATGGAGGAAGAAAAAGGAAGGATTCATGTTGTCTACAAGAGATCAGCAGTAGAACGACCTCCCGTAAACATGTCACATGACTGCTACTATGGAGGTAGGAATCTTTGATGAGGCTTAATAATTATCTGTAATTTTAAGGTATGGAGAAAACAACTCTCCCAATCCATTAAGCGAATGTGATTGTCATGTGCTCTTGCCTCATGTGGAGATAGCAAGAGAAGTTTATAAATCATGAAATATGGCCCACCTTTTTTTAAACATCTAGCAGAATATATGTTATTGGTATTATTTTATTCCAGTGCAGTATTGTGTCCCCAATCTGTTATTTATGATTCTGTTTACAGTTTCACATTAAAGTGATTATTTTTCTAGCTTCTGTGAAAACTTGGAAATATTTTAGTCTTCCAGAAGTATCTCAATTATGTGTTACTAATATTATTTTCAAACTTTTAAAATGAAATATATTGACATGACAGAGAAAGATAGATATGTCATAGATATATTTGAAAATAAGAATGCTGGGGTACCTGGGTGGCTCAGTCATTTAAGGGTCCAACCTTGGCTCAGATCATGATCTCACGATCTGTGAGTTTGAGTCCCGCGTCAGGCTTTCTGTTGACAGCTCACCCTGGAGCCTGCTTCAGATTCTGTCTCCTTCTCTTTCTACCCCTCCCCCTCTCGTTCTCGCTCTCTCTCTCAAAAATAAGTAAACACTAAAAAGAATTTAAACAACAAAAAAGGAAAGAAGAATGACATTTGACTTTAAGGTCTATTTTACAAAACTTTTTACAATATGAAAGAGAGAATGACTTGAAGGATTCTGTCAAATTTTATTTCAAAGTAGGCTGGACCACTAAAGTCAATGAAATTATGCCACATAAGGTTTTTCTAGTTTTGTTTGTTTTTATGAAATCTGAAAGTAATTTGTTATTAAAAAGATGTTTTTATGAGTTGAATATAGAAGTTTCCTTTCTGGAAGAGAAAGGAAATTTAAGAATCTATATTTTTAACCAAATTTCAAAAAGTCTTTATTTACTTTGCCAGGCCAACAATCTGAATTAGAGATAATAAAAAATTTCCTCTAGGGAAATTTCAGGAATGTAAATAAGCTTAATTTAATAATCTAGATTCTAGATTAATGATATCTTGCCTTTTGAGACTTGTTACCTAGTGAGTTTGATTTTCAGATACCACCAGTTACCATTAATATGCTGTACTGGTAGAATAGTACAGTTTAAAATAAATTTAAAATTTGGGGCACTTGGTGGCTTAGTCGGTTAAGTGTCTGACTCTTGATTCCAGCTCAGATTATGATCTCACGGTTAATGAGATGGAGCCCTGTTTTGGGCTCCGTGCTTGGGATTCTCTCTTCTGTCTCTCTCTGCCCTTACCCAGCTTGTGCTTGCTTTCTCCTCTGAAAATAAATAAATAAAATTTAAAAAATATCTTAATTAACCCAGCCTGAAGAATTTTTGAGAAATACCTGACTTGAAGCAACAGCACTGAATTACTGGTGTGAAATGTGGGGCACCTGGGTGGCTCAGTCGGTTAAGTGTCTGACTTCGGTTCAGGTCATGATCTCACAGATCGTGGGTTTGAGCCTCGCGTCAGGCTCTGTGCTGACAGCTTGGAGCCTGAAGCCTGTTTCAGATTCTGTGTCTGCCTCTTCCCTGCTCACACTCTGTTTCTGTCTCACTCTCAAAAATAAATAAAGATTTAAAAAAAAAATAGTGTGAAATGTGTGCCTATTCTAGAGGGTCATTGTGATGTAGTCAGAAGAGAGTACACTATGCATTTAGACAGATGTGAGTAGTAGCTCTAAAACATCAAGTTATTCTGTTACTTTAGTTAGCATTTGACCTTTCTGAGCCTCAGTTTATCTGTGAATAAAGAATTAAAATATACTACACAATTATAAGTTTTAAAAATAGGATATGCAAATTGTTGAATGTAGCCCTCAACAATAAGAAATGGTTAATCAATGGTAGCTGTTGTTATTGCTATTGATTATTAATATTACTTATTTTGGACAAAGATATATGTGTTAGGAGTTTTATTTAAAGCTGACCATTTAAGCGTTGCTTGCCTTCATGTTGTGATACATTACTATTAGTTCTCATTTCTATTTTCATGTTTTAAAAATGTTATTCTAAATTAGAAGACTGGTTATATCAAAGGGTAGGTAGGAGAATACAATACCTTAGTTTTAGAGTTTAATTGTTATAAAAATCTAATATTTAAAAAAATTTTTTCTAATGTTTTATTTATTTTTTAGAGAGAGAGAGGGAGAGACAGCATGAGCCGGGGAGGGTCAGAGAGAGAAAGATACAGAATCCGAAGCAGTCTCCAGGCTCTGAGCTAGTGGTCAGCACAGAATCTGATGCGGGGCTTGAACCCATGAACTGTGAGATCATGACCTGAGCCGAAGCCGGTTGCTCAACCGACTGAGTCACCCAGGCGCCCCCATAAATATCTAATGTGGTTAAGTATCTTTTAGAAAAGCATGTTCTAGAATTGTGTTAGAGGACCGGAAACAAGATAAGTCACTATGACTTTCCTCTCAGTTGCTCCTCTGTCATACCTACAGCTTCCCCAAGCAATAGGTGTTCCATTTCAGTACCTGAGGTATCCATCCTGGGATTTTCAGTAGTGTAATATTTACAAAGAAGGATAGAAGAGTTTTTATTGAAATAAAATTATGAGAAATATGATATTTAATACTTATTGTATTTCTAGACACAAGGTTAGGAAAGCTAATTTAGCCATCAGAGCATATAAGTTTAAAAGAATTAGATGAGATAAAGACAATTTGGGGCATTAGTTTAGACAATCATTTAAAATATCAATTCCAGTAGCATCAGCATCAGATTTTATAATGAGTTGTCTTTAAGAATGCAGACACTAAAAACTTTATTTTTAGTTTTTCAGTTTTCAATAGAAGATTAATTTATAGTTGAAATAGGCCACAAAATACATTTTAAATAGGTTTTCAACAATCACGGGTCAAAGGGAGAGGAGTTCCTTTGTTAATTCTCAATTATCTTAGAACATAGAATGTTCCATGATAAACCTTAGTATGAACTTTAACTTTTATTTTATTTATGTAGTTCTGATTGAAGTGAGTTGCTGATGATGTCAATTTACTTCCTTTTGAGAATCTCAAATTGTGACCATGTATTTTAGAAATGGAAATGTTTTCCTTGGGTAAAAAGAGATTCAGATTCAGAACTTTAAGTACTGTACAATAGCTGTAAAATTCTTTTAACTTCTTGGTCACAGGACTGAGAGCCACGCTTTTTCATGGACTACATACTTTCCAAGTGAAATTAAAAATATATTTTTGTACTTTATTCCTCCATTCTAAAATGTAAAATTGAACGGATTCTAGGTTTAAAAAGTATTTTGATTTACCTATGAAAACTGTAGAATCATATAACACAATGCTTTGTCTGGATCAATTAAGGTGGTTATTTTAGGAGACACATGAGATCTTTTTTCAATAAGTTATAAGAAGGAGATTAAAATACATAAGATGTACTTAGAAATGCATTTGAGGGGCATGGTGTTATGTTTCTCTGACAGCAAGTCATTAGGAAAAATTTTTATGTTAAACAAGGCACTCTGACCCAACAGAGTTTCAGCATTAGGGTCCCTGTAAATGAATATTTTGTTGTATTTTGTGGGTCATTCCCATAATTGCCTGACCACATGTCTTATTTTGTCAGCTTAGGAACTCAGAGGTGTCATTGATTTGAGTTCTGTAATTTGGTGGGAGTATTCTATATTAAAACCATTTATAACCTGAACTAGGTGGTAATAGTGAGATGGACAGAAGGAGCAAAAATGGGTTGACACTGAAGTAAAACTGACAGAGTTATTTGATGCAGAATATATCAGGGGTGGAGAGCGAGTAAACAAGGATGACTCAGAATCCTAATCTGAAAGACCAGAGGATTCTCTTTCCAGAATTCAGGTATTTAAAATAAGAAACAGAAATAGGCTTGATGGAGAATGACAAGTAGGTGTAAGTTTGATATATTGAGTCTGAAGTTTCATTGGAATAGTGATGGAATAAAAAAACACAGGATATTTTCATAATCATGTCTCAGAGTCAGTGGATGAATGTCCTTATATTCATGTTGGGGTAGGGATGGGTAGGGGTTAGCTTGGAGTCAGGGGGCAAGAATTGCCTTGTGGATGCTTAGAACGTCTCTGCTTGCTTTCTACTCTCTTTTGTAACCTCACATCAACGAGAATCAGAAGGTGCACCTTGCACAGAATTGGAAGCCCAGAAAAGATGTTTGCTACCTATCACTGTAGGAAGGGAGAACATTGTGTCCAAAAAATGAAAAGCTAAAAGCAAAGCAAAAAATATGCTTCTGCACAGTTATGAACACTATTCCTCTCAACTAAAAGTAAACATATATTTTGATTCTTTATCCTCTTAGAATATTTATCTAGGTTTCCAATAAAAGTCACAGCTTTGAACCTGTTGAGACAATATATTATCTCAACCATTTACATGTATCACACAGATTTTTCTTTCCTGGACTTTTAATAAGGAAATTGTATTGTTTTTGAAATGTGGACAAATGTGAAGAACTGTTTGAAAATATATTGAACTTGTAAAATCACAGATGCAATACTCTGCTTTAGGTCTAAAATAGTTTTATGTTTGGCAATGTATATAATCTCTTCCAGTGCAGAATTGGCAGGTGTTTCTAACACACAGTACCACCATTTTCTGGCAAAGAAGTTCCATCCTTTTCACTAAACAACAAACAGACTGTGCATGTTTATTATAAAAAATTGTCTGCTTTATCATTGTGGGTAGAGTTGAATTTACTTCTTTTTTTGATATCTGCTTTGGGAGGATGGAAATACTATCCATTTTTGGACATTTAGTTTAAACCAAATTATTTTATATTTTACTGTTTTTGAAATTTCACTTGGTAGTGACATGGTTTATCAACCAATAAAGGGGCATAAAGTTCACCTCCACTGTTAAATCAATCAGTTGAATCTCAAGTCATGAAAAACAAAATGTACCCTGACCATCTCTTAAGATTGTCTCCATTGTCATCAATAAGAAGTTTGCTTTAGGCAGTCTATTGGGGGAGCGATGGGGGGTTCTACTTGTATCACATCATTCAGCTTTTCATAATTTTTTCAAATTTAATCCCTATGCCCTTAGGCTTCTCCCATCGAATTACACACTATTCACTCACCAGAAGCTTTGTGTTAAAGTAATTTTTGTAATTACTTCCTACCAGTGGGAAACAAGGAATAGTAAGCCTTTATCTCCTAGCTTCTTTCAGGATTTTCATTTTCCTGCATGAACCCAAGCGCTTGTGTCGCTGGTGTGGTTGTCATGGTGCTGTGAAGGAGTGTCTTTGTCCCAGGTGGGAAACATGTACAAGTCAGAAATGATTTGGGAGTTGCTCCTGGTTGCCAGGGAATGAAACCATGAAGTAAGAACTTGAATAATGGGAAGACTATTTCTTATTTTGGTGACTCTAGGAACTTCCTAAGCGAGTCCTTCCCTGAATCTGTAGAAAAGTCAGTAGGTGCTATAACCTATTGTATTTGGAAGTTCTCATGACTTGTGCCCCAATCAGAGAAACAGTGATGGGCTTTGCAAGCAATCTAAATAAATAAATATATGAATAAATAAGTAAAATGAGAGAAATTAATCTTCATCATGTTTTCTTTATTAAATGAAGCATGGAACGTAATATTGCTAAATCATTAAGACCTGCCAAATAGCAATCATTCTTTCAGGTAGACGTTAAATGATAAATTTCATTCATTTTTACTCAGCTGCATAGTTTAATTTATAATATAATCTAGGGTCAGTCATTTGTCAAAGCTGCTACCAGTGGATTCATATGGAAATACTAATCACATTTATGTAATTCCTTTTTAGCTTGGGATTGTGTATTTCATAACCTATGTATTTATAATAATTATTTGCAAAAAGAAGGCAAGGATTGAGTTATTACATGAAATAATCAGGAAGCAGAGTGATAGTTAAAGACTTTTTAGATGTGAAAAATAAAGGATACTACTTTATTTCCTTATATTAAAAATGTCCTAGAGGGCCTTTTCTGTCTCTTCATGAATAGATACAATGAAAGGAGTTTATCTAGACCAAGATTCAAGTGCTACAAATATAACTCCGTATGTTTTTTCCTAATAAAGAGTTGAGTATGGAAAGTTAAAACTCTATTAAGAGTTCACAGCTGCTAGATTTTACTACTTAGTTATGATGTGGCATTAAGGGCGACAGAGAACTGGAAGGTTTTAGCTATATTTGGGTGACTGAAACAAAATTGAAAGCAGTTAATTTGTATTAGGATACAGAGATAATACAGATCATAGAAGCTAGACATCGATTCTTAAATTAGATGCTTGCCTACTGAGAAGTAACTCTATCAATTATTGATACATGAAAGAACAATTATTACCAAGAAAAAACTTTGTTAGTGTTTAAAATGTATTTGTTTTTTCTGAATATAAAATATATCCTAATGTCAGAATACACTTTCAGTGTTTGGCTTTATTCACATGAACTGCTTTTACTTAGGAGGAAAAGATTCTATTTTTAGTAAAATACTAAGTACATTTTGATCCTGCACATGCCAAGTGTGCCTGCTTAAACACATTTTAAAGCCTGTACTTACTTTCTCTTCATGTACAACTTCAAACTTCCATGTGAGTAAGAGAGAAGCTTTTGTGTAAGGAATTCAAATATTTTTGGAGGTTCAGTAATCTTTTATTATTTCTGTTTCTAACTAATGTGATTGTTATTTTTAAAGAAGATAATTTGGGGGCTCCTGGGTGGTTCAGTCGGTTAAGCCTCTGACTTCAGCTCAGGTCATGATCTCACATTTGTGGGTTCGAACCTCGCATCGGGCTCTGTGCTGATAGCTCAGAGCCTGCAGCCTGCTTCCGGTCCTGTGTCTCCCTGTCTCTCTGCCCCTCCCCCACTCATGATCTGTCTCTCTCTGTCTCAAAAATAAATAAAACATTAAAAAAATTTAAGGAAGATAATTTGCCATAAGGTTTTATTTATGTCTTTCATGGTTTTCTTTTTTCTACTGGATCATCTATTCTTATCTTTAAATATAAAATTTATTTATGAGGATCAGTGATATTCACTTTGGTATTTTGTAAACAATTTTTGTGTGTGGGGGGAGGTTCCTCACATCCCTGTGGAGGACTCGGGTGTGTTATTGTCAATCCTCTTTCTTTATGGGATCTTTTTATCCGTCTCCCTGTAGGGCATCTTTCAGGTAGATGAAGTGGAAGTTAGTGATATATGTTGAAAAAAATGAAACAATGGAGACAAATAAGTGTAGCACAGAAATACTATTTTATATGTGAAAATCATTTGAGATTAGATTATGGGGACTCTGAATTAAAATGTGAGGGCTATAATCAGGCCAAAGTAAATGTTCTTTTAATGCACGATTCTGCAAGGGAAGCTGAATGCTTGGTTTTGTTCTTTCTAGATACAAAAAAGTTTACCCTGATTTTCAGCTGTGATCCAGCTGGTCTAAATATCTACACTGAAAAATTCTTAAGGGACATTCTTGAATTTAGGATTAGGATAAGATGGAAAGATTTATTTTAGGAATGATTGGAGCCATTTCCCTAAGAGAGACTATAAAGTTTACTGGAAATAAGTAATTCTATATAGCATATTACTTTATTACTTCTCAGTCCCTCTCTCTCTGGAAAAAAAGTCTTTGACAAGTTTGGAATGAGGCATTAGTTCAAATTGGGTTTGTTTGTTAATCTTTCACAATTATTATAACCACTTAGATGCGCCGTTAACTTGTTCCTTGCTTTTGGGCTGAAATACTTGTTCATGATTTTAACGCTCTGATGAATAATTCAAGTAGCTTAAGCCTTTGTATATATTCTTTTCCAAAGGACAGTTGTTAATTGTTGGTGTTGTTTGGCCAATTCCTGTGAAAGAGTTTGTTTCTCTTAAGTGCACTTTGCAGATTGCTGTGTGTTAAGGTGTTAAGAATGAGGTCTATGTGGTATGAACATTCTGCATTTTAACTCCACTTCTCTGTCTCAGCACTTTGGCAGGTTTTGTTGTCATATTTTCATGTTTTATCCGATTTTACTCCATATGCTAAGGGGATAAAAGCAATGTCTAAGCCCTTTTTGGTGAGATGAGTGAGTGGTAAAAATGGAGTCTCCTTATGTCCTGCACCATGATCCTCATATTAACAAAATGCCACTAAACAACCATCTAGTAATAAGAAATTAGGGTATTAGGACAGGCATTTAATTTCCCTATTCCCAGTTTTGGATGGCACATTTAGATGGAACCAATATAGGAATCTGATGCAAATCAACATTGCTCTTCCTCATTCTGTGATCCTGGGCTTGGCTTTTGAGTCCAGTGGAAAGTCCTAGGGAAATCACTGCTAGGTGTGGTGCAGGCATCATTTATGTTTAAAGGAGGTGTAATTAAGTTCATGAGGCAGATTTTTTTTCCTGGTCTTCTTCAAGATCCTTCTCTCATCTGTGACGATGCAACATTTGAAAAGTCAGCAGAGCATTTGTGTGGTTGTTATACGGTTGTGATCACCTGAGTTCCCATGGGCATCTTTTCATCATTCACCAGTACTCTTTCTCTGAAATTTATGGAAGAAATGTTCTAACATCCTGTCATCTCAGACTTCTACAAATTATTATGACATATATTGAGATTATTTTTATAGATTTGAGATCTGAAGCATGGATGTTGATGAAAATAATTATTACAATAATCACTCTGATTTTTATTCTCAGAGCAGGGGACCTGTTCCTCCTGATGCCAACTGTACCCCTGGGGCACCATCTAGCCCAGAGGGAACTTCTGGGACCGGGTACCCGGCCCAAAGAAATCTCCGCAGTTAGAGATAGGATCTCTCTCCGGAAGCCCTGCGGTTAGAGGTGGGATGATAGGCTCCCTCTACGAGGTTTTCCTCTTGCCCAGATACAGTACTCCGCTTCCCCAGCCGCTCTTTCTCCTTCCTTTGTCTCTCTGCAGAAGGGGATGCCTCCTCTCTGTGCCGCCGTGTCCTGGCCCGTTTTTAGCGCCCCCAGTTCGCAATCAGGCACCTATGAGGCTGTCTTCCTAGTAGACTCTGTCTCCTTTCCTCCCAGACTCGGGATTCAGAGTCCTCTGGCTTCAGGGCTTCTTAGTTTAACAGATGATGGGGGGAAGTACGGTCTCCCTACTTCTCCACCACCTTGACCTGTTACTTAGATTTTCATTCTCAAATAAAACCCGAACTTTTATGGATTTATCATCTTTCTGTGTTATATGGCTCACTTTATGTTGCAACTCAGACCTCACCTCACAATGTACAACGTCACTTTCTGCTTCTTTTTGTGACTTTGTGACAACGTTGATAAAGCCACTCGAATAATTAGAATCTAGTTCAACGTTTCTATTCTGAATAGAAATTGAGTAAATGAGAAGCCAAGAGTTTACTCTAAGTACTAGGAATTATGAAAATTGACCTTCCTTTTACTGATAGAGTAGTTATGTTATAGCAGATATTAATTCTGTGCCAGTATTCCTGGAGAAAACCAGGAAGAAACACGGGGCGCAGCCCAGGCCTCCTACACTGTGGACTGCATCCCAGTTTGATCGTGTGCAGGAGCTTTCTGTGTTAACTGCTCTGCGGGTTTCTCTGGCTGGCGGCGTAGGCCCCACCGGGCTGATACTCCTTGTCTGCCTGGCTGCTGCCTGCCCTGCTGGCTTTCACTGCAGGTCTTCCTCAGTTTGACTGGAGGCTGCTCACGGGTGCAGCGGACCACCCTGGACCCCTGAGTCTGGGGAGGACCCGTACTTACGCGGCCCACATGGTCCCCTGCAGCTTCTCGCGTGCTTGGTTCAGAAGCCCTTTTCCCAGGCTCCCCAGGAAGCTCAAATCTTGCTGTTCCTGTAGCGCAAGAACCAAGGGGAGTCACGGCTTCCTCAGCTGCATCCAGATTGATGTGCTGGCAGCCCTCGCGGTGGTCTCCTTCTCAAGCCCCCAAGACAAAGCAGGAAGAAAGGCTGGGCTGCTGGGAGATCCCCATAGATCTGTATGTTTTTATACTGTGTCCTCTCTCTTCTGAAACGTGGCCTTGAAGGGAACTGGGCAGAATTCAGAACCACCGTCTCCTCATTCTCCTTTGTCTCCGTCACCCCAGAAGCACTGCAAGATCGAACAGGCCAGATTTGCCTTTTCCTTCCTCTGATTAAATGCTTTTTCCTCACCACTCTGTTCTCATGCCTAAGACTTAGGATGGCCAGGCCTTTCCTCTGATAGGAGGAAAACACAAATAAAAACCAAACATGCAAATACAAAAACTGCTGTGTTCTGGCCTCCAGGCCTGGCATTGATTTGTTATATGAGAACTAAGAGAATTAGAACTTCCTTTCCCTCCATACAGCCTTGCTTACCAATCCCTTTTCTTTGGAAAAGTCTTACTTGAACTCCAGAAGGTAAATACGGAGTTTCTTTATATTCTCGATGCAACCATCCGACTGTCTGATGGCCTCCTGCTCTCTTTACTCCCCCTCACTCAAGGCCTTCTCACCACTCCTGGGGGTGATTAGCGAGTCATCTGTGCACAAACACAGAGAAGAATAAACATTTTATGTTCCTAATGTCTTCCCTGTTACATGAGTTATCATATTTCTGTGGTCTACATTGTCATTTCATATCATAGTTGTAGAAATCATATATATCAAGGGGTATTTGGAAGGGCTCTTGTTAGAATCTTTTCCCCTTATTTTATATGTGTAAGTTTGGATGAAGAACAATAAGATGTCAAATTCCAGGTAGTGAAGAACAGGGTTACAAATGGATTAATGTCAGAAAAAAAAATTGATCTTCATAACTCCAACACACCTTACCACATGATTTGTAGTCTAAAACGTATTAAAATATGGCTTTGACATCCTGAGTCACTAGGAGAACCCTGGAATTTTCAGTGTGTCAGTGTCTGTGCTTCTAAATTTGGAGTCTTAATATTACTTGACTATCATTTTCTTTTTCTAATTAATATCTGCAAACATAGACTTTCATCCCAAATTCCACAGAATTTTATTTGTGATTAAAAGAAGAAATCAAATCTGTTCTCTTTGTGAAGATAGAAACCTGATGTTTTATTTATGATATGATTAAAATTACTAAGTGACTTTTTTATCCAAAGCAAAGCATAATAGTATAATCATCATGAGTCCATATACTTACTTTTATAGATTTTTTTAAACTTTTGGTCCAGAGATAGGAGAGTGATGTTAAAAGTGACCGAGGTACCATGTCCAATCCTCCTTCAGTTGAAATAGAGAGGTCATCTGGTTTAGTCTTCTTCAGTTCTTGGCAATAACAAAGGAAAAATTAATAAGGCCAGTCATGAAGGCAGTTTCTGACCTCAGGTACTCAGATACAGTGACTAAAGCTTAAAGAACAACTTGAATGTGACATACAGCAGGAAGATGAATGGGAATAGGAACCCAGAAGTGTGTCGTGTTTAGTCCCTTGAGAATATCCCTTATTTTTCTAGGTATAGGGGCAGAGTACAAGTATTTATTTCAGAAAACATATTTTAATTACTATGAGAACATGTTGCATTAAAATGAGATTGCACACATTCTCTGTCCAACCTTCTTTCCACACATACTCTAACCCCACCTTACTGGCCATTCCTGTGAAAGGTGTTTCATAGCCAAAGGAAGGCAGTCCAAGTGTGTTAAATTTTTTTAGAGTAAAGTTAGCCAAGGATATCCTGTAAAAACAGATTCAAACATTTGAATCTAATCTCTAGAGCCAGTTTTAAAATTAGATCTTTAAACAATCTTTAGAACACTAAAGAAATAAAAAATCTCAGTGGTGACTTTTTTTTTTGACTTAAGACTATCAACATGTATTGCTTTAACAATCTTAGCTATTTTCTGTCCCTTTTTCTGACAGAAAAAGGGCTCACATTTTTTAGCTAGTTCTTAAGAAAACTAAAACATTTATGAGAGATGGAATAGAAGCCCATGGTTTATGTCTTCAGAAAGTATGAAATTATTAATGGTCGGTTTCAGACAAACACTTTAGTACATTATTGACACAAGATACATTATTTTGGTTTATTGGGTATTCAATATGTGCATCCAAGAGTATAGTATACTTCAATAGATTGGTAAAGAAGTATATAACTAAATCAAACTGTTATGTAATTAGCATTATAATGGCTGATTTAGAAAACATATTTTGTGACTTTATGTCAGTGAAAACTAGAGTGGTTGAAGGCCCATGTAGAAATCCTATTACATCAGTGATCGTTTTTATTCTTTTGAGCAGCAGGCAGAGGTTTATTAGAATATAAGATCAGAAAGGAAGGATAGTGTGAAAGCTCTCTTTACAGAGAGGGGACATTCTAAAGTGAATACTCTAGGGATATTTTTATACAATAAATCATTCAACCAGGTTGATTCAATGTCTATGGTGTTATTGAATGGTAAACACTTTTTTTCTTTAGTGTAGTTTTAGCTCAAAGTCTTACTGTTAAGAAGTTCTGTGACCTATGTCAAGTTACTTAACCTATGTGAAGAAACTTTTTTCATCTTTGAGACAGAGAAAATAATAGCCCTTACTTCAAAGGAGTGTTCTTTGAATTAAACTAATATTGATGTGAAGCAGTTAGTTTTAGCTCTTAAATCTTACTAAGTACACAATAAAAGTTACCTCTTAGACCTATATTATGACTATCTTTTCCTTTTGTAGTAGTTTCAAAATCTTACAAGTTCATCAGCTGTTTTTCTCTGAGCATGTGTTTTGTTATGTTTTTATTAAAGCATCACTTTGTTTTTCTCCCTTTGGTATCATGCATGCTCTCTCTTGTGTTTCTACTTTCAGTTTCTAGGAAATTTCTCTTCACTAAAATTTCCCTAGGGGTGCCTGGGTGGCTCAGCTGGTTATGTGTCAGTCTCTTGATTTCAGCTTAGGTCATGATCTCACAGTTAATAATATCAAGACCCATGTCAAGTTCCACACTGAATGTGGAATCTGCTTGAGACTCCCTCTCTCTCTGTCCCTCCCCCCACTTGCATTGCACATGTACTCTCTCTCAAACAGTAAATAATAAATGAACAAATATATAAATAAATAGATTTTTCTGAGATGATGAAAATGTTCTATATCAGTGCTATTCATATTGTAGCCATTGGCCAAGTGTACTGAGGTGTGACCAGTGGACTGAGGAACTGGATTTTTAATTTTAATTTTAATCAGTTTAATTTAAAGTGCTGCATGTGATTAATTGCTTTTGTAATGGACAGCACAGGTTAAGAATTTGCATTATGGCGTATATCTTCCTAACGGTTTTCAAAGTTCTTTCATAAGCCTATTTCATTGGAGTCTCCGAATTACATGACACAGAATAGGTAGGATTACTCCAATTTTTCCTCTTTGCTCAACATTGCTTATTCAAAATCTAGCACAGAAGCTAGCACAGAGGTCTTCAATAAATACTGATTGAACTAATGAATGATTGAACCTGATAGTCAGGAATGTTAAGTACCTTTAAAACTAAACAGAAGAAGCTTTCAACTGAAATTTATCAGGAAGGTCCAAAATGAAATGTTCTACCATGTAGGATAGCCATTGTGACACATAATAAAGCCTATAGTGTTAAGGATTCAAGGGAGAAAATGACAAGGAAGATCATCCAAAAAGAACTCTTCTCACCTCAGGTGTCTGTCAAATGCAGACTATGTAATGAAGTCCCCCGGTGATGGTTTGAGGGCACTTCATTACCTAGTCTATTTGAGCATCAGAAGATGGGAGTTGAACGGAGCTCAGGATTGGGATGCATTGCATAGAAGAGATTGTTGGGTGCTCCAGATTTAGGATGTAGACTATGCTTATTGACTTAGTGGCTATCCTGTCACACATTTCTTCCTATTATTCTAGAGACATTCATTTTCCATCTTTACAAGCTTTCATAAAGATGCTCATGGGTCCCAAGTGGGAAATGCAGAGTGTACAGATAGATACAGGTCTCCTCTATCTTCATAAATATTTGACTGGAATTTTGGCCCTTTTTCCCCTTTGTAAGTTTTTTTCTTAATCACCATTATTGCCAAATTTCTGTAAAGAACGTATCTCCTTTTACTCCCTCCTTCTTATCACTTCATCTCTCATCCAGCTCCCCCTGAGCTTGGCTGCCGTCCTCAGCATGTTATGTAAAGAGTTTCTCCCAGAAACTCCCAAATTTCAACAGATTTTTCTTCTCGGAGCCTGTTCTCTTGGACCTCTTCATCATACTTGAAGTGGTCCAGAGTTTTCTGTTATCTTGGCTTCTGTAGCTGCCTTACCCCTTCCCACCTCTGGGCAGTTATTTTGGCTCTCTTACCATTTTGTAGGGCATTTCCTCTCATGCTCAGTTTTGTCCTACATAATTTCAAGAGAGCTTCAAGTATCATCTTCATTGAATATCCAGAAGTGGTTTTTGGTGTGGGTTTTGGAGCCTTCCAAACATGACTTTAAATAATAGCTCTGCTATGGATTAGCTCTGTGACCTTAGGAACTTGGGACAACTTCTTCAGATACCACTGCCTCATTAATAAAATGGAAATTCCGCTTACCTCAAGGTGCTGTTAATGATGCGCTGCCATATACAAGATGGGCAGCCACCCTATAATCTCTCTCATGGCTTCCCCTATGTGTTTTTTACCACTGCCCAAAACAATAGTTTGTGTCCTCTTCTTACAGGAGAGGCCAGTTCATACTAGATTTCAAAGACCTTATTTTTACAAGTTAAAAAAAATAAAGCAAAATGTACTCACTGAAGTGAAACAGGATGATATGTCTTTCGGAAGATCTGTCTGCCCTCCACGTGGGGTACAGAATAAAGGAGTGGGGCCATGCAGGCCGTTTGGAGGTTACTGGAGTAATCTAGGCGAGAGGTGATGACAGCATCCAATGTGTCTACTCTCATGTGACAAAGGAGGAGGGGGTGGGGTTTCATGCATTTTAAGAAGCAGAGCAGGCTGTTTTTACAAGGGCTACTTTCAGGTATTGCTGTTTGTCATCATTATAGCCATTAGATTGTTAATATTTATTTATTTATCTATTTATTTACTCATTTATTTATTTAAATTTATTTATTGTTTAATTTACATCCAGGTTAGTTAGCATATGGTTCACAGTGATTTCAGAAGTTGATTCTTTAGTGCCCCATATCCATTCAGACCACCCCCCACAACCCCTCCAGCAACCTCTGTTTGTTCTCTGTATTTAAGAGTTTTTTATGTTTTGTCCCTCTCCCTGTTTTTATATTATTTTTGCTTCCCTTCTCTTTTGTTCATCTGACTTCACTCATATGAGGAATTTTAGATTTTTAACTTTTAAAATTTCAAAGTAACATGCACAACAGAATGCCTCTTACCATCGCTGACCCCTACCGAATCTCTGAGCATAGGATTCAGGGAATAGGAAGAGATAGAGGTTCTCTGTTACATGTATTATTTAGTTTTGTTCACTTGTTTTGTTTTGCTTTTTACAAAAGTATACATAATTTTTACAATATGTTTTGGAAATCATGAAATAATTGTAAGTATCCCAACATGGTGTGCTTCAAAAGAAATGCCACATTTAGGAGATACTCTTTTCTATATCTGCAATATCTTCTTGTCACTTCTAGTTAGTGTTTATTTTCCAGCTAGAGTGTCATTTTTCTTTTTTTTTTTTAAGTTCATTTTTTTCTTTGGAGAGAAAGAGTGTGCAAGTAGGGAAGGGGCAGAGACAGAGAGGGAGAGAGAGAGAAACTCAAGCAGGCTCCGCACCACCAATGCAGAGCCTGATGTAGGGTTCAAACTTAAGAACTGCAAAATCATGACCTGAGCCGAAGTCGGACGCTTAACTGATTGAGCCACCCAGGTGCCCCTAGCATGTCATTTTTCAATGGTAGTGTTTTCTTTCTTTTTTTTTTTTTCTGAATTTCTATAGCTTGTATCAATTCATTTTTACACCATGTCATACAGCGCTTATCATATGAATTATTTCGTATGTTTTTACTCTCGATTCATTGAAACCTGATTTTTATTGCTGGCTATTTGCAAAATAAATAACAAACTCTTTGAAGATAAAACTATGCTGTTCCATTTTGCTTTCTACTCAGCTTGCCTCTCTGTGGCATTAGCCTCTTCCTTTGGCTTTCACAACTTGACTCAGATTTTCTTCGTAGCTTCCTTTCTTGATAACTTTTCCTCTTCCCGTCTTTCTCATGCAAGTCTGTTTTTGTCTTCTTCTTTTTTCGCATTTTGTACCATTGGTGATCTGTGGGAAAATTGCCCACATTCCTCTCTTGGGCCCTCAGACTGTATATGTTCAACCACTTACTGCTGCCCTTGGCTATCCACAAAGAGCTTTAACCTAATTGTGGCCAACACTGAGCTTGTCTCTAACCAGCCACTTTCTCCTGTTCGATCCCGATCTTAGGGACCAGTTCCAAACATTCACTCAGCTTACCCTTCTGACTTTCCCATTCCTCTTCGATTTGGAAAGCAAGACTCATGAATTATACACCTAGAAGATTGTCAAAATAGCCTTCAGTCTTCCTTGCTTCTACTTTTATTCAGATTTTTTTGTTTATCAATACTGCAGCATCCTCCTATTTTCCTACTTCTACACCTGGCTAACTCTACTCCATTTTGAGACAGAATGTTACCAAAATTTGTGGAATATGTACACACACCGTGTTCATGTGTGCTTATGTGTGTGTGTGTGATGCACAAATGTATCACTATAGTTTATAGGACATGCCACGACATGTATTATAGGATGTCCACAGAGATAGAAGTGATAAAGAATATAAAATAGGTAACTTTGATAGAAGCTCTATTTTCCCCTCCACATTCCAGCAACTATTGTTATACATGTTTCCAATGTAAGTGCCCTGGAACCATGTTTTGGAGATTTTGCTGCTTTTGATTGAAGATGTAATGATCTTTGTAAACTAAAATACTTTATGTCACTGTTTAGTCTAAAATTCTTTAGTTATTCCCCATTTCCTACTGGATAATATACATATCATTGTCTTCCATGACTGGAACTGCGCTATCTTGGCTCTCTTACTTCTCATTGGGAATTGCTCCCACTCTCCACTCTTCACTCTGTACTTTGGCTCTACTGAACCCTGACCTCCCAAACACCTCACCTTCTTGTTTGTCTTTACATATGCTAGCCTACGTAGCTCTTCCTTTTGAAATGCTGGAAGATATCCTTCTATCAGACTTTACCTAGAAAATGTCAGAACATATTTTTGGGAAGAGAATAAATGTCTGCTGTGGATTTTCTAAGATCTGAAATGTAGAGACAGTAATATTTGTTTCATATCTGAGGACTAAATGAGATAATTCATTTCAACTCCTGGCACATATGGTTTGCCTTTTTAAAATTCATATCTAACTAATTTTGTCTAATCTCATCTAATAGTCTCCTTTGAGAATTAAAATAAACATCTGATTTTCCTTCAGTTTTCTTGCTTTTAATAATTTAAAGTAAGTATACTCTTTCATAACTAACATTGTATATAGTTGGAGAAGAGCCTACCATAACACAGATTAGAGAAGAAATTAGAAAACCTTTTGAGAAAATGCTGACTCTCATAAGAGAGTAATTGTTGTACATAAATACTTTCCAAAAAGTTGGACAGAATTTTTCTTTTCTAATGAAACTGTACTCTGTAAAACAGAGTTTCTTAGTTTTCAAGGGCACCAACTTTGTATGTATGTGAATATTTGTATTGTTCCTCTTCTCTCACAGAGCTTCTATAGTTTTTGAAGGGTTTTGAAAGGAATCCATTATTTTAAAAATTTGGGGGAATGACTGTCCTCAAGCTGTTGTAATATTCTTTGAGTTATTCAATCTGCTTTTCCAACCCATATGCATACATATACTAGGAACAAAAGGAGGGAGAAATGGATCTTATTTATGTAATGATACATGCTGCCTACCAACTAGTTGACTTTTAATGACAGAATACTAATTGAATGATGTATCTGTCCCTCATTAAATAAAAGCATAATCTTTCCCCACTCTGACATGTATGAGTAAGTTCAATAGTATAACTAGCTAAACTTCAAAAGCTATGTTTGGGTGAGAGGGAAACACGTCCCCAAATGCTTTCTTTCCCATAATGCAGAAAAAAAAAGAAAGAAAAAGATCTGAACGAGTAGGCTTCTTTTGTATTTAAAAATTTAGGAAATGTATGCCACAGAAATGGATAATGCTTAGGGTGAAGAGATCTTCATTATCTCAGCCAACAGTGGTCTTCAGAAGCAATGACATCATTGTTGATTCACTGACTTCAGAATTCAGGCAGGAGCCAGAAGCCTAGGAACTTAGGCAGCTTCTTTTTCAACACTGTGCAGAAAAGACGACACAAAGAGCCTCCCTTTGAGTCATGGCAGGCTTTGCGACTCCTTTCTTGGCCCTTTGTGAAAGCACATGACTGGACTTGTAGAAGATTAACCCCCTTAACATTTCTGTAAAAAATTAAACAGATGCAAAGCAGCTCCCCCACCTTTTTTCCTCTGTGTTGTGAATTAAGTATTATGGTGGGCAGTGAATTATTTTGAATTCCCTCAGAGAGGCCAGGGCAGTCAATGAGGACTGTGAATGAGGGACCTCTGAAGGGCTCAGTTGTGGGTTTTCTTGGGCTTTCACTGTTCTTTATAGCATTATTCCTCTGAAAGAGTTCCCTCTAAGAGAGGGGTCAGTCTAGAGACCTTTATAGTGCTTGAAGTAATCCACCCTTTAATCTGTTCCTTCCTGTGGGAAAATCAGTGTGGAAAAAAAAAAAAGAGTGTGTCAGTATTTAGGTCCAGATATAGACTGTTTGGGCTATTTATTTTCAATTTACTACTGTTCTTTGCATGAATATAGCTTGTTTTCAATTTAAGTTCTTTAATAAAGAAAAAAATTCCAAAAACTTAATACATAGTTTGTGCTAATTATTTGATATAAGTAAATGTGAAAACAGAAGAGGTGATGTGCTTGGCACTATTTCTTATCCTGGATTATCATTGTATTCATCCAGCAGACATTACATGTTTTTCTTAAAATAAGTGTATTCTAGTAAGTATATTCTTTATCTAGAGATAAAGGATCTCTACATTTTTTAAAGTCTTTAATTCTGAGTTTATGTACATATTCTGGATAAAAAAGGATGGATTATGTATTTTATCGTACCATGTCAAAATATTATGTTTGAGAGTAAGAAGATTTAGCTCTTGACTTTTAATGACAAAGTTGGTGGTGGTGAGAACACAAATAATGATTTCCTCTGGGAGTAAAATAATAGTTGGGAGATGAGATGGTGAGAGAAGATTTTTGCTTATTTTTTTGCTCAATTTTTAAAACACCATCATGCATTTATGTTTTATGTTTGAAAAGAAAAAAATTAAAACAACAAAAAGGAAATTCTAGTAGCCTAAAGGAAGTAGTGAAGTAGTTCAGGTTCTCCTGCATGTTCTCATTTCAAGTCCATAAAGATTTGATCTCTAAAAATATCTGTACCGTATGATCCAGTAATTCCACTATTGGGTATCTACCCAAAGAAGATAAAAACATTAATTTGAAGAGATATATGTGCCCTATGTTCAGTGCAGCATTATTTACAGTAGCCACATTATGGAAGCAACTCAAGTCTCCAATGGCAGATGAATGGATAGAAAAGATGTGGTGTATATATACAAGGGAATATTACTCAGCCATAAAAGTGAATGACACCTTGCCATTTGTGACAACATAGGTTGACCTAGATGGTGTTAAGCTAAGTGAAATACGCCAGCCAGAGATAAATACCACATAATTTCACTTATATGTGGAGTCTAAAAACGAAAACCAAACAAATGAACAAAGAAACATCAGAAACAGACCAATATATATACAGAGAACAAACTGGTGGTTGCCAGAAGGGGAGGGGAAAATAAGTGAAGGGGATAAAACGGTGCACACCTTTACACAAGCCAGTTATAAAACAAATCACAGAGACGAGAGGTACAGCATAGGGAGTATACTCAATAATATTGTTAAAAAGAAGAAAAAAGAAAGATGATATTCATGGCAGGTTCCATTTCCAACCTAAAAACTCCAGATCATAGGAAGAAGGAAAGGAAGTGTGGAATACTATTTCCATTGCAAAATATCTGAAAGATAGAAGTAGCATGTTTTCTGGGAGCAACCTTTTGAAGATGAAGTGTGCATCAAAATTTCCTTTCTAGTACCTGACCACTAGAAAGAAATCAAGTTAGCTACATCATTAATTTTGAAATAATGTGGAGTGGGAAAAAAAGTGAAAAAAGAAATAAATTGGCATTAAGCAAAGAAGTCAGTGAAAGAATTTCCTTTATCCCGTGACCTCTCTTTTCTTGCTTTTCTCCTTCTAGAATTATTCTTGGGAAAAAATGGGTGATGTGCTTTAAACCTAGCCAGCACCTTGACCTAGTATCTGTGTGAAGGGCATACATAATGAGAGTAATTTGAATTTTCAGGTAAAATGAATTTCCATACAAAATAATGTTATGACATAATCATGTAAGTTTTCCACTACTTTGGATTTAGAGGGTGGAATTTTTTTATTTGTAAGAAGGCAAGAAGAAATCGATGGGATAAGGTAGTGGTAGATGGGGCTATACTTAGGGAAAATGGCTTTAGAAATATGGGCACCCTAAGCTCATGCAGCAACAGGGCCACCATAGTAGGGATGGTGTGGAAGAGAGCAGAGTTGTGTTTGCCAACTCAATTTCCATCCTTGCTGCCCCTTCTCTTGTTCCTAGATGGAATGGTGAGGCTCAGGGACCTAGCTAGAGCGGCCTATCTTGGCTGAAACTTAGGAAGTCTGATCAGCATGTACAGTGGAAAGGGCTGGAGTCTCTAGGAGTCAGGAAGTAGGACTTCTGGTCCTCATTTGCCACTAGCACAGAGATCTAAGGGGCTTACTTCTCTGTTGTGCTTGTAATTACCCTCCAGATGAATACATTAGATTTTAAGCTCCTTAAAGGTTCTTTAGTCTTGGTGTTCAGCATAGGGCCTGGCACCTGAAACATACTCATAATATGGTTTTTTAAAGTTTGTTTATTTTGAGAGAGAGAGAGAGAATAAATGCAAGTAGGGGAGAGGCAGAGTGAGGGGAGAGAGGGAGAGAGAGAGAGAGAGAGAGAGAGAGAGAGAGAGAGTGAGAATCCCAAGCAGGCTTCGCACCGTCAGTGCAGAGCCCCATGTGGGGCTTGGACTCACGAACTATGAGATTATGATCTAAGCCAACGTTCAAACTTAACTAACTGAGCCATCCAGTCCCTCATCATAATATATCTTTTAAATGAAAAGAGTGAAAATATATCATTTTTCCGATTGCCCAAATAGGGTAGAGTTTGGTGAGTAGATTTAGTTGTTAGGTCTCCTAAGGCTCCTTTAAGCTCTTAGACCCAGATTTTAAGTTATCTAGTTTTTCCCCTACACAATCATCCCATCTGTAATAGCCTTGATATGTTATCATCCACCTTCTCTGCCTCAGTAACCATATCCTCACTATCACTGTATGGTTCCCTCATTTTCTTTCTTTTGCTCGCCCTATTTAGCAGGTTTCCGGTGTCCAGTCCTGCTTTCTTTAAGAAGGTTTTAATGAGGTTGAACTATAGGTAATTGCTACCGTGTAGGTCCAAAACAGTTGAATATTAACAAATTCATATGGTATAACTCTAGTTCATTATCCAAATTGTAGTCAGAGTGATGCTTTAACCATTTCAGTGACTTCTCATTATTCCTCTGCTCCTCTCCTGAGACCATCTACTCCTGCCCAAGCCCTTTCTTGTCCTGACTCACAAGGGCTTTGATGATCTGGCCTATTCTATGACCACCTATTAGTGGTAGATGCCAGAAATACATTCTCTTTTATTCACATTAATTCTTTGTCTCCCTGGTCCTATGTCCCCTCTCCTCTTTCCATCTGTCTTTCTGTCTCTCTCACTGTCAACAGTCCAGCTGTGCAGAAATTTCAGTTCCAGGACTGCTAAGCTTTCTCTTTGGTGTGGACCTTTAGGAATGCCATTTCTTTCTTTCTTTTTTTTTTTATAGACTTTATTTTTAGAGCAGTGGTTTTACAGAAAAAGTTTGCAGTAAGTACAGAGTTCCCATATGCTCCCACTCTCCCCATGTCTGTACACAGTGTCTCCCATTTGTTGAAATTGATGATCCAATATTGATAAAATATTATTTACTGAATTCCATTATTTACATTAGAGTTTACTTTTTGTTGTGCAATCTATAGATTTTGCCAAATACCTGTCATGAGTCAACTGTTACAGTATCATATAGAATAGATTCAATGCCCTAAACCCCGAGCTTTAGTATACATTGTGCAATGACATGATTCCCACAAACAGGTTAACACATCTCTCACCTCACATAGTTACTTTATTGTAGGGGGGCGGTGAGGGGCTTTAGAGCTCTTAACATCTACTCGCTCAGCAAATTCCAAGCCTATAAAACAGTATTATTAACTATAGTCACCAAACTGTACATTAGATCCTCAGGAAATGCCATTTCTTTTGCCAGAAATATTCCCCTCTTCCTTTCTCTCTTCTCAAACCCTAAACCTTGTTCTCTACCTTGGCCAAAACCCATTGTGGCAGTAGAAGAGAGGTAATATACACATAGTAAATAAACATAAACCATTTAGTATTTTAAAAGTGAAAGCTGCTATTAAGTGAGGAGTGTTCTTCTCTGTAAAGCATGTCTAGAGTCCCATTTAAATGATAGCACCCAAGACTGAACACACACCACAGATGTGGTGTGATGAACGAGAATGCAGCAGAAGTCTGGAAGATGAGTGCCCTTGTCTGGGGCCCTGCAATTTCATCAGCATGCTTTTCAAAGGCAGTTCATTATCCTTGTGAGCTCACCATGATTTTCCAATGCCCTGGACATAAAAGGAGTTAAAAAAAATGTCTGGCCTGAATTTCTGTTTTCTAGGAGCCCAGGAGAACGGGGTCATCACTGGGAAGTTAGGAAGGCCTGATAATTTTCAGGAACGATTCATTTTTTTTTAAATAGCTTTCAGTTATTTATAGAACAGCTTAGGAAATGAGGCACTTTCCCTGACAGGTGTTTTTGCTATGCTTTGGAATACTGGTATGGGAGAAATGCTACTGAAGCCTCCTTCTAATTCACAGGAGTAACATACCCTTTTGCTCCTTCCTGTATAATAACATTGGCTTTGCCAGAATTATGAGTAACCAGTATAGGAAACGTAGTTATTTTTGGTGAATATTATGTTTTCATAAAGTATGAGATAATAGGAAATGAAGTGGGTGAAATAACTAAAGTTAAAAATACAGGCTTTGGATCTAGGCTGCCAGGTGAATCTGGGCTCCACCTGAGACAATTTTCTTAAACTTGCAGTGCCTCAGTTTCTGCACATGTGAACTGGGGAAGGAATATTGTCTTTCCTGTTGGGTTCTTTCAAGAAATAAATGAGATAAGGTACTTAGAACAGCACCTGGTGCATCACCATCACCACCATAAAATGAGAGTACTTATTAAATATAAGTGGTCCTGCAGAATCCCAAGGGCTTTAAAAGAGTTGGCTAATTCATAGGGTAATTCTTTTTTTTTAAATTTTTTTAATGTTTTATTTATTTTTAATACAGAGAGAAAGCATGAGAGGGGGAGGGGCAGAGAGAGGAGGAGACACAGAACTGGAAGCAGGCTCCAGGCTCTGAGCTAGCTGTTAGCACAGAGCCTGACGCGGGGCACGAACCCACGAACGTGAGATCTGACCTGAGCCGAAGTCGGAGGCTTAACCGACTGAGCCACCCAGGCGCCCCTAATTCATAGGGTAATTCTTATGCAAGCCTTCTCAAATTAATACTGCAGGGCTGTGATCAGTCTATAAATTTTCCAGTACTTCCTACTTGCTAAAAGATGATTTTAGTTGTTATGTTACATTCTTTTTATAAGCTGAACTTTCATGAGCATCTTGAAAAAGCATAATGAGGAAGTATTAATTTGAAAACATAATTTGCACCTCTAGTGCATCTTAGATTTGGAAATATCTGAATTAGAAGTAGACACCAGAAATACATTCTCTTTCATTTGTATTTGTTCTTTGTCTCCCTGTCCTGTGTCCCCTCCTTCTCCCCATCTGTCTTTGTTTCTTTCTCTTTCTCTTCCCTGCAGTTATACATATGAACCTAGTTCTCCCTTTTCTCCCCGCCCCCATTATTAGGAAAATGTAACTAAATTGTAAGCTACGCTAAGGAACTACTATTACATTGGAATTCTAGGTAGTTTCATCTCTCATTACTTTGTAGATAGAATGTTTCTAAAATATGTAAAGAGCTTTTGTGGCGCTCTCCTTAGAATGATGTGTGAGGTATTCATGAATGATTGGCTGACTGATGAATATTTAGTATCGCTTTAGACTCTGATTCTCTTTCATGGCTCCCATTATCTCCATTGTTCCAAAATATTTGTTAGGATACTTATAAAAGTCACTTAATTGGACATACTCTTATAGACCTTACATTTTTTTCTATTAATCTTAGGACATATGGGTTGATTCACAGCTGTGTCTCCACTGCATAGTCCTTTCTAGAGGATATACTTTGATGAGAGATAGTTTCCCTTTTGTGTAATTTAAACTTTTTGTCCATTTGCTAATTTCATCTTTTAACTTAAATGAAATATTTCAAAGGTACAAAATGAAAAATAAAACTACAGCCACTAACTTATATATGCATCATAAGTTTAAATAGCTATGAATATTTTCCCATATGCTTTGGATCTCTCCTTTTTTAAAAAAAACCAAAACATATGGAAGGCCTGGGTGGCTCCACTGGTTGGGCGTCTGACTTCGGCTCAGGTCATAATCTCACAGTTTGTGGGTCTAAGCCCCGCATCAGGCTGTGTGTTGACAGCTCAGACCCTGGAGCCTGCTTCTTATTCTGTGTCTCCCTCCTATGCCCCTCCCCCCTCACTGTGTGTGTGTGTGTGTGTGTGTGTGTGTGTGTGTGTGTGTGTGTCTAAAAAATGAAAAAACATTAAAAAAAACATTATAGACATAGTGAAAGGCCCATTATTTATCCCTCTACACTCCTTCCTATTCAAGGGGTATCCATTCACAAATTTTAATAGAAATGATTCTTGTGAATGTTTTTATATTATTACTAGATCTGTGTGCAATATGAGTTATACATATAAAAAGAGGTAACACTGCAATCCTGAGATTGCAAGGTTGGCTCTTGGCTGGAATCCGAGAACTTGAATTTCAGGTTTCCACCGTTCCCAGGTGGTGCTCACTGTGCCTAAAGTGTATAAACAGTGTGGCGGATGCCGAGCACCTGTTTTCTTTCTGGGACTCTGGGATCTGGGTACGTGCCAGGGAGAGGTGGCCTACGTGACTAACCCCCAGGAGAGTCCTCGCACACTGAGTCTCTAATGAGTTTCCCTGGTAGATCCCTTTGCTTATTTGTGGTCACGACTCATGCTGGAGGGATTAGGCGTATCCTGTGTGATTCCACTCAGAGAGGACTCTTGGAAGCTTGTGCCTGGTTTCCTCTGGACTTCACTTCGTGTGTCTTTTCCTTTTGCTGATTTTTCTTTGCATCCATTCACTGTAGTAAGTCTTAGCCATAAGCGCAGTAAATTGTTAGGTCCTGGGAGTCCAGTGAATCATCAAACCTGAGGGTGTCTTGGAGGTCTTCCATCCTGACAGAATGCTGCCTTTATAGGTTAAGCTGCTGCAACATGAGATTCCAGAATGCAGTGATTTGAGCAAGAAAGAAGTTTGTATATAATGTAACAGTTTAGAGGTTGAAAGACCATTAGACTGACAAAGGTGAATGTCCAGGCAGCACGCATACGTCACTGAAGCATGCTAGGAAAAACACAGGGGAGAGCAGGGAGAGACTCCCTATTGTCCATCACATTCCAGGGCAGCACAAACAGCTCTGGCAGTCCTGATAGCAGGCTTTAGGGGGCATCTTCCCATTTTGGCACTAGTGCTTTTAAGCTGCACAATTACGGGCATGCAGGATCAGAGACCAAAACACA
>NC_043700.1:138639239-138640979 GCF_006229205.1 Suricata suricatta
TTTTTTTTTTTTTTTTTTTTTTTTTTTTTTTTTTTTTTTTTTTTTTTTTTTTTTTTTTTTTTTTTTTTTTTTGACCAGAACCACTTGTTTTGCTCTAGGGATCAAATTCCAGTTACTCAGTGGGAAATTCTGATAGTACTGTACTCACCATAGCAAGCGCACCCCGTAACGATACAATGCCTCTAGTTGCTGATTAACCTTGCGCACTAGAGCCCAGGTGAGAGAAGACCCACCACAGTCCTAATACGAGCCTCCACGCCTGACTCCCTTCCTCCCCGTGCCCACCTACGGGTAGCTTGACACCCAACTTCGGCTTAGGAAGTTTGAACACAAAAACTGTCTGTTGAATAGTTGACTCACCTGCTTTGTGAGTCATTATTTATGGGAGGTATTTGCCGTTTAAGAGTTTTGGTAATTATTTATGATAAAGGTAAGAGATAGCCAGTATGGGTGACTATAAGGTCCAAATTACAAACTTAAGAACAGCTATAATTATCACAGTTACCAATCATGTGGCTGGAAAGCAGGTCTAGACTTCTGTGTCCTGGTCTGTTAAGTGGATCTAATAATAGGGGACTCTCAAACAGTTGTTAATTAAATAAAATGTTCATATGAAATACAATTAGCAACCCGTAAATATCTTATGAGTTTTAGTTATTTAATACTTTATATCAGCTAATAGACATAGTTCTCTAAAGGGAATGTACGCAGAATTTAACAAGATGTTCTGATTGGTAATTTCTATCTTGGTAATGCTCACTAACCTTGAGAAATTGGGTAGCCTTCTTATTCCAAAAGTTCTGGACCTTTGTCATGGTTGGTATCAAGAAAATACATAGTAGATGGAGTCAATGGAGTCAACCTACTAATCAGCTGATCAATTAGTTGACTTTTTTCCTGTCTGAAGAAAAGATTCTTGTGATTTCTATAGCATTAATTATTAAGAGTTTTTATTTTTCTAAATGAATTCTGATGTTTCAAGTAGATTGCATTTTTTTCATATACCTTACTTATTTTTGTTAAGTTTTTAAATGTTTTTTTATTTATTTTTGAGAGACAGAGAGAGATAGTGTGAGCAGGGGAGGGTCAGAGAGGGAGGGAGATACACAATCTGAAGACAGGCTCCAGGCTCTGAGCTAGCTGTCAGCACAGAGCCCAACGCAGGGCTCGAACCCATGAACCGTGAGATCATGACCTGAGCCGAAGTCAGACACTTAACTGATTGAGCCACGCAGGCGCCCCTTCATATACCTTACTTTTTAAATAGGAAGGGAAGTGGATAAGATTTCCAAAAAGACTTGCTAGTTCACCATACTGAGGAGATGCTTCATCATGTTTCATTATGAACCCTGTAAAAAACATCTGGTTGTTTTTGATGAAATGGTACAGTGGGTTTAAAGGGTAGACTCTCTGGTTAGACAACCTGCATTGAATGCTAATAGATACAAAGTGTTAGAAAAATAATCTACTTTTTCATTTGTAACTGGCTCATGAAAAAATTATAATCATGCCATGGGTATTTGGTCAGTTGCCTCTCTCTCTCTTTCTCTTTGTCAGTCATTTTCTCTGTTCTTTATTTTAAAATTTGAAAACAGGTACCTGGGTGGCTCAGTTGGTTTAGCATCCAACTTTGGCTCAGGTCATGATCTTGTATTTCACAAGTTTGAGCCCTGTGTCGGGCTCTGTGCTGACAGCTCGGAGCCTGGAACCTGCTTCAGATTCAGTGTCTCCCTCTCTCTC
>NC_043700.1:138641079-138743691 GCF_006229205.1 Suricata suricatta
TTCAAGGAAATACATAATATAGGAATTAATTGGCTTTTTGGTATAACTTCATAGCAAGTATGTACCTATATGGATGATGGATGGAAATCAGCAGTGTTACACATAAAATATGAACATCACAAAAGTAGTATGCCAATTCAGGAGCATTTTCTCTATTAGGTTATAGAATACTTAACAAGCATGAAAGAAAATATGGAAATCACTTAAATGAATGAGGATTAAGTGTAATTAAGTGCAATTTTATTTTTATGTATTCCTGATAAATTGGGAATATCCAAATTTTTAAAGACTTTATACTTAATTTTTTATAATTAATAAATTTTTATATTTTACTGTTTTTTAAGATATCTAGTTTATTTGATATTAATATAGCCACTCAGCTATCTTATGTGTACTTTATACATGCAGTCTCTTTTCCCATGTTTTTACTTTCAACCTGTGTCTTAGCATATAGCTTGATCTACCCTTTTTTGTTTTTATTTTTTATCTCTTTCAATAATCTCTGCCTTTTATGTAGAACATTTTATTTAAAGTAATTATTCATATGGTTAGAAGTAGGCATAATGTTTTATTTCTTGTTTCTGTTTGTCTTTCCTGCCCTTTATCCCTATATACCTCCTTTCTTGCCTTCTCTTGGATCAATTGATTATTTTATGTAATTCCACTTTAATTTATTATATTTTTAGCTGTATCACTTTAATTTTTTAGATATAATTTATTATCAAATTGGCTAACATACAGTGTATACAGTCTACTCTTGGTTTTGAGGGCAGATTCCTGTGATTCATTGCTTACATGCAACACCCAGTGCTGATCCCAACAAGTGCCCTCCTCAATGCCCATCACCCATTTCCCCTCTCCCCCACCCCTTGTCGACCCTCAGTTTGTTCTCTGTATTTAAAGTCTCTTATGGTTTGCCTCACTCTCTCTCTGTTTGTAACTATTTTTTCCTCTTCCCTTCCCGCATGGTCTTCTGTTAGGTTTCTCAAGTCCACATATGAGTGAAAACAAATGATATCTGTCTTTCTCTGACTTAGTTCACTTAGCATAATGACCTCCAGTTCCATCCACATTGCTGCAAAGGGCAGGATTTCATTCTTTCTCATTGCCAAGTAATATTCCATGGTATATATAAACCACCTCTTCCTTATGCATTCATCAGTTGATAGACATTTAGGCTCTATCTATAATTTGGCTATTGTTGACAGTGCTGTTGTTATAAACATTGGGGTACTTGTGCCCCTGTGCATCAGCACTTCTGTATGTACCACTCTATTTTTTAATGGTTACTTAGGGACTCTATATATGTGTAGTACACACACACACACACACACACACACACACGTTTAAATTTTCAAGTCTATTTTGAGTTAATATTATATCAGTTTATATAAAATATAAGAACCTTGCAGTCAGATAGACCCATTTACTATGCCCTTCAACATTATGCTATATTTTTAACATATATTACCTACACATTTGTTGTGAATGCCACCATTTGTTATAATTTTTTCTTTAAACATGTATTTTTAACAAATTGAGAGTTAAAAAGTGCTACAAATTTATATATATTTACCCACATATTTGTCTTTATGGTGAACATTATTCTTTCCAAAATACCTCAATTTTAACTGGTGTAATTTCCCTTCAACCCAAAGAACTTTAATATTTCTTGTAGTACAATCTACTTTATACCTTAGTTTTTAACTATCTGAAAATGCTTTTATGTTGCCTCTATTCTTTAAGTCTATTTTTAATAGGTTTTTAATTCCAACTTGAAAATATTTTTCTTTTAGCATTTTATGATCTTATTCTATAGTTTTGGGACCCCCATTGTTTCTGATTATAGAGTCAGAAATAATTTTATGCCATTATTATCCTATATGTGCTATGCTATTTTTCTCTTGCTGCTTTCAATATTTACTATTATTATTTGTGGTTTTAGCAGTGTGACTCTATGCCTATGTGTGATATTTCTGTTTATCCTGTTTAGAATTCACAGAACTTTTTGAAATTTCAAACTTATATTTTCCAAAAATTTTAGAAATTTTTGGTCATAATTTTTTCAGATAACTTTTGGAACCAGTTCTTTCTTGCTTTATACCCTTTCTCATTGGCCAGTTACATATAGGTTATACCTTTGCATAACCTTTCCACAGATCACTGAAGCTGTTTTTTATTTTTTCAAATATTTTCCTCAGTTCTTTTTAGATATTTTTGGTTGGTCTGTTTTCAAGTTTACTGACTCCTTTATCTATTATTTCCAATATATGTTAAACCTATTTTCTTGATTTTTTAAAAAATTAGTTCTTGTATCTGTAGTATTTAGTATTGTAATTTTTAGTTTTCTTTCGTTTTCTGTTGTTTCTATTTTGGCATTCATTATGAGCACATTTTTCTTTATATCATTTAGGAATTATATGATCTTTGTATCCTAATTCTAATGTCTGTTTCATCTCAGATTTGGTGTCAGTTGGTTCCCTTATCTCTTGATTATGGATCTTGCTTTCTTATTTCCTTATATATCCAGTAATTGGGATGCATCTTGGACATTTTGAAGGATACATTATTGAGATTCTGAATTCTGTTATATTCATCTGGATCGTATTGATATTTTTGTTTGTTTGCTTGCTTGTTTAGCTGGAATCAAATTCTGAATTGTAGTCTCTTTTCATTTCTTTTCACTTTAGCTCACTCTTAGTTTGCCCCAAATACACACAATACAAGGGTCAGCCAGAGATTTGAGCAGAGTGCATTGATAGATCTTTGAGCTCCCCTTCTGTGGTTTCCTGTGTGAGGGGATCAAACCTTCGCATCATTCTGCCCCGGTCTTTAGGTGCTGTGGTTCTCGTACCCAGGACTCTGGCTGTTTGAAGTAGTGAGACCCACCCCAGGTTCCCATTCAAGTTACAGTCTTCCCTGTGGATCTCCCTCTGGAAGAAGAGCTCTGTTACATCAGAAAACTCACCCAGCATGCCGTTCCATTCTTCCAGGTTTCCGTTTCCCTCCAATTTATTCCTACATTTGCTTATTCTCCAGTGACTTCAAAAAGCAGTTTTATCTATTTGCCTGGTGTTTATAGTTGTTATCTGTAAGAGAGTCGTTGGGATAGGAACAACACAGCCACACCAGAAGTGAACTGCTGCCATTTATTTTGTAATGTCGATGCACTGGCTGTCAATAAAAGTAGTGGGAAAAATATTTCTCCTTGAAACAGAAGAAACTCTTCACTGGATATACCATAAGGCTATAAATTTTGCTTCAGGGAATGAACCATTTGTCTAGCACGAGATCATTTAAAATAAGTTTAAACTATCCTAAATTCTACTGCACTGCAGACTCCAGGGGTGTTTTTAAATAACTGCCTAGATTAAAATTGTATTCATTTTAAAAGCTTAAAAGTTATAATTTGTAAGTTGGTGACTGGAGATACAAACATATATTTGAATATGATATTGACCCCATTGCCCTAGGACTTCCAGATTTCAGTTTGGGAGTCTAGTCAATAGTTCTTCATCCTTAATATGAAGTATACTAGTCCATGTGGCTTGTGAGAAATGCAGATTCCTGGATTTCATCCCTAGATATTCCAGCTTGATAAGTTTGGGGGTGTTGCTTAAGCATCTGCATTGTTACACATTTTATGAGTGATTCTTGTTCAATAGTCAAGTTCCGGAATTAATGACATATTTCATAATTCCAACTCAGATTTGGGGCTTTATGAGGTAACTGTGAATGGGAATTTAAGGAGGAAGGAAACTTCCAATTGGTTTTACAATGTGTAAATTCTGTAAATCTGTAGATCTGTAAATTCTCAGGCTTTAAATCTTACGATTATTTGCCTTCAAATGACAGAATTTGACTATACCACCTTAAATTAAAAGAAAAAAAGAGAATTAGTTAAAAGTATCCTGCATTCAGAGAATTACAAAACAAAACAAAGAGGTGCTAGGTTTAGAATAATGAGGTAACTTTGAGGTCTTCATTTGCAAAGTCATGGAGATACTCTCTGAGGGCTCTTGTTGGAGGGCGGTTCCAACAGCCATCAGTTCCGGATAGTGCTCTTTCAAAGATTAAAATTTTTAAAAAAGCAATGTGATTGGTTTAGTATGGCATATACCTCTACCTACTCCCGTGTTTAGAAACATAGGTCCTATGGTTGACAGTTTGTCAGAGTTGCCTTCAGAGATATTGAGCAGAAAAAAATAAAGAGATCAGGAATAGATTCTGCTCTTTGGCCCCCAAGGATACTCCTTCCACTGTATATACAATTCTGAATATTACCCTTCTTAATGTAAATGTAGAATTCCCTGCCTATAGCTACAGTTGCCCTTATATCTCAGTGGATAATATCCTAAAATCATACCTGTCAAAGGGTGACTGTTCTTCAGGTCTGTTTTTCTTCCAGGCTTGTTACATTATCATCTAAATATTCCATAACATGTAGGCCAGATGGTAAATAGAGATACCTCCTCACTCATCATGTATATCATAATAGAAGAAATGAAGAAAATGTGAGAAAAATGACAAAGTATACATGTATATCATTACAAGCTTTTTCCTTCATTGGCTTTTAGGTCATAACCTATGTTTGTCGCTTCTTTTATCCATTCTACATTCTTCTTGCCTTCACCAAACATCATAGCCAATGAAGAATTTAAAATGACTTATTCATATAGTTTCAGCGTCTCATACAGTGGAATTATTGTGTTCCCTGCTGATATATGCTTCTCTTTGTTATTAAAATATCCATGTCAGCAGTACTCAGAATCACAAGGTCAGGGAAAAACTGATATTTAGTCATTGGGTATAATATTTAAAGACTCAACTCCCTGGTTCATGGATTTTTATATTTTGGCTCTTGTTGAATAGTATTGTATATCAGTCACTGGTTCATAGCATAAAATTTCATGTGAGAGAATCACTCAATCTCATAATGTTTTATTTCCCAAACTAAGCTTTCAAAAGGCCATTCCTTGGGGTATGTACCAAAAAAAGTATGAATCCTAAATGATAGCCTTTTTTGTTGTTTGTTTGCTTGAACTGAACGCATTCATTGGAGGCATCATTATGTGAGATACATATGGTTGTATAAGGAATTTGGATGGTAATGCTGGGAGACTCATGTTAAGCAAGAAAAATAAATATAAATCCTAAACAAGTTTCTGTATCCATGAGAACAGTTGCTAAATCTTCCACAGTGAAATTAGACAGTGTGATCAGTCAGGCTGTCCTCTTAATATATGATGGTTTTCAGCTGGCTCGCCACGGCGCTTTCATGTGCCGTAATTGGGCTATCTGTATACTGTTACAATGATTCCCTTATCTTTGACACCAATTAGGCTTGTTTGGTGTACTGTGCCTTACAAATTTTATCATAAATTGTGTATCCCAGGGTGTGCAATTAGGTTATGAAGCTGTCTTCCTTTAATAGATCACGTGATGGGGGGGTGGATACTGTACTTGATAAGTTGGGCCATCAGACAGAGGTGAGATCCAGATTAGCCTTATAGAGGGTAAATTCATATTTTGATCCCATGCACGGCTTCATTTACTGCCACAGAGTGCTGAGCTGTTTTGGCAAGAATGACTGGTGTATGGATAACATGGCGTTATCCAGCCCATCTGATGAAGAACCTCTTCTGCAGGGATCCTTTGGGTTAGCATTCATATGGGATACATATATCCTTGCATCCTAGTCCGATTCCAAAAAAATCTCTCCTAACTTTTCCTTTGAACTTTTTGGCCACCAAAATTCCAATTTCATTTCTTTCATAACTCTGATTACTTGACCAGACTACCAAGGAATTGGTATGTAGGTGCTAGCCTTGGGCTGTAGCTCCTTCCAGACAAAATAGAAAGTGATGCATAGTGGTTATATTCAGCCAGCTACGGGCTGTCATTCTTCATTGTTTTGTGTGTGTGTGTGTGTGTGTGTGTGTGTGTGTGTGTGTGTGTGGTTTTTTTTTTTTTTTAATCTCTATCTCTGAGTGAACCTGTAACACTCTCAAAGCCCACTTCAGCCTGGTCCCTGTATATCTTGTAGAAGCATCAATAAGAAAGGCTCTAGGGTTCATCTTTAGTGAATTAGTAATGAGGAATTCCCAGGAACATAGTTATGAGTTAAAGGAAGAAGAAAAGTATTAGGAGCATACATACTGGGTCATGTGAACCAAATAATCAACAATTTGTGCCATTAGGATCTGATCCCGTGTGTGTGTGTGTGTGTGTATGTGTGTGTGTGTGTCTGTGTGTGTCTGTGTGTCTATGTGTATGATTTTTATTGGTAATGGAGATAGAGTTCTGTTGGATATGCCAGTCACATTAAAATTAATCAGATAACACTTAATTCAGGAACAAAAGATCAACTAGCATGGTTATTTGATATCTAATAATCAGACATTCAGTTTTAGCAGACATCAGTAGGAAGCTGGAGGTATTTTCTTAAAAAAGGAAGTTATTTGCTTAGGTGTGGTTGGCCTTATTACTATTAACCATAAAACACAAAAAGGTTCTGCTGTGATTCTCTTATCAAATACAATTATCTGATCATGATAACTAACAATAGAGAAGCTTACACTATATCTTAGTCAAGTAGGATAATTTTTTTTTCTTTTTACCCTGGGCCTCTCAATACTGGAAACCTCCAAAAAATAATTTGGAGAATGAGTCAGTGATAAATGTCACTTCCAAAGTCAGAGTGACTGATGAGATGTTCTTACTCCTGCTTGGTGGTTGGATATACAAGATATAGCAACTTGTTCTTCACTTTGGAAGACATATGCTGATACTCTCTAAACCAATGGGCTCTTAAAAACTACCCTGAGGTGGCAAGATCATGTATTTCTATGAGAATTATTTTTCAATTTCTGCCACACATTTGGTTTATAGAGTCATATGGGTAACTACTACTATTTCATGCTCTCTAGAACCTGCCAGTAATATGAAGTCAATATTATAAACTAAAATGGTACACTGTGGGATTGTGTGAGAGAGATTTGTTGTATCCCTAAGGCAGAATGGCAAACATAAACTTCTGGCCCTGTCAGGTAAAAATAGCTTACTAGTGGTGTTCTTGTCTTAATAAAATGGAGAAAAAAAGTTAGTGCATTTATCAAATGAAAACTGCATATTAGGTGAATTAGGCTATTTAGGTTTTATCCAGTAAGAAAAATACCTGGAACACCAGATATAAGTATAATCACCACTTATTACTTTTATAAAGACTTTCATTCTTTAAAACGCATGTATCTCCCACGCTAGTCCAAATTGGAGAGTTAAATGGAGAAGTGACAGGAATCACCATTCTTGAATATTTTAGGTCTTTGAGCTTAATAATGTTCTCTGAGTGGCCCAACAGGAAAATAGTAATTTAAAAAATTTTTTTAGAGGGAGAGAGAATATGTGAGCAGAGGAGTAGCAGAGAAAGAGGGAGACACAGAATACGAAGCAGGCTCCAGGCTCTGAGCTATCGGCACAGAGCCCTATGCAAGGCTCAAACTCCCAAACAGTGAGATCATGATTTGAGCTGAATTTGGACACTTAACTGACTGAGCCACCCAGGTGCCCCAGAAAACAATGATTTTTTTTTTTTTTGAAAAATGTACGATCACTTTTAAGGAGGCAGTGCCCCAAAGACTTCCACTGGTCTTTTCTATTATAATAGCTCTTGTACCATAGTCAGGGAGTTTGTTTGGAGTTTGAGTACTTCGACAACTTCTTATATATCCATTTCAACATATCCTGAAGAATATTGTAAGTATCTATAGAATGTGTTCGGGCATCACACTGGCCCTACAGTAAAATGTGTTCAGATTAGTATTACGTGCATATTCTTTAACTGGTAGGCCACAAAGACATTCTATATCCTCATCAATTATTACTGTTCCACAGAAACACATTTCTGTTGCTTGTGTCTACTTCCACTGATAGAGAATTCATGTGAGTGACATGGGACAAGAAGGAAAAAGAGTCAGGCAGATAAATGGTTTTCCATTAAACAATCTGGAAGGGTGCTAGTGATAATACTAATAATATATATAATAATTACATATGGATGCCATTTTGTATATACTATATGCATTATCTCATTTGATCATCACAATAATCTTATGAGGATTTTTATTACTACAATTATTATTCCCACTTCTGTGAAAACTGTAGTGAATATTATAGGTTTCCCATAATTTTAGAATAAATAATTGGTATATGCAGAACTCAGATTTAATATTTATGATTAAAAATTAACTGTTCTTTTCACTCTATCATAAATTTTAAACTATAGGCTTTAGATTGATTTCTTATAAATCATGGAATGTTTTATGGAATTCTTATAAATCATGGAATGTTAATGAGGGAAGAGGTTTTGACAACTGGGTGGTCTTTAAGTGATTTATCTCATCCAAAGGTTTATTGAACATTCTTATGTACCTAGATAACAACTTATTAAAGAGTAACTCTCTATCAGGAAGTCCAGTATGTGAAATAGATGGAAATGCGCTATTACATTTGAGAGTCTCAACCCCTTGCTTCACCTTGACCGTGGCTTCCAATGAAGATGTGCATTCAGGAGCACTGGTTGCTCTGTGGAGGACAGTTTTCAGGAAAATTGGTGTGGTAAATAGGATGCTAAGTTGGCCTTAGGATTTCCACCTCTAGGTATACACACCCTGTGTATTTCCTTCTCCCTGAGTGTGGGAAGAAGTTTTGAATTTGATGGGATCTCAAAAGGAAGATTATTCTGGGAGGGCTTGATCCCATTAGAGGACCTAATTAAATGAAAGTGACATATTAGAGAGATGTGTTCCCACTGGACTGGAAGTAAGAAGTCCTGTTGTGAACTGCCTGTGGGGGCCTCACAGCAAGAAACTAAAGGAAGCCTGTAGGAATTGAAGCCTTGGCTGACAAGGAAACTGGATCTCTGTACACGGCTGCAAGGAAATGAAGTACGCCAGCAAGCCATATATTCGGAAGAGGACTCCGAAGTTCAGATGAGACCCTCAGCATGGCTGACATCTTGATTTCAGCTTCGTGCAGTGTAAACCTGAGGCGGGGGAAAAAAAAGTTGAGCCCTGCCCAAACTCTGACCTACAAGATCAGTTCAGCCTTGCCCAGACTTTGACCTACACGTCTGTGAATTACTAAGTGAGTGTTGGTTTAAACCACTTGGTTTGTGGTGATTTGTTACAAGGCAAATAGAATTCTAGGACAGTTGGCATGGTGTTAGTCATATAGCTTCTGTGACTGCAAATATAAAATTCCAAGTCATGTGGAGGGTTTTTTAGAGATTTCATACAGTTATATGAAAGAGGGTACTTATATTTTGGCAGTAGATAATGAAAGCTGGCTCTTCCAGAGGTTCTCAGACAGTGAATAGCCCATCAAAGATGGTTTCATGTGGTTTGATTCAGAATTAGAACTGGAAGTTTCTGCTAATGATAATGATGATGATAATATAATTATAAAAATAGTAGGTAACATAACTAGCTGATAAGAAGCATTATTATTTTATTATATTATGTTTAGTACCTGATTTGAAAACTTTCTTTTAGGAAGGGGCCAGCCTGTGTTGGAAAAAAATAAAACATAAAAGCCTGTTTGGGTCAGAAGATGAAATCATACCATGCTTACTGTATGTGGACAGAATTTCCTGATTGGGAAGATAGGATAAATTTGCTTGGGGCACCAGAAAAGGAAGACAAGGAGAACAATGAGGAGGCTGGGTACACTGAAGTGGTAGGAGACTGTGGGCTGGACCACCCTTCCCCGAAACATTTAAAAAGTTAACTAAACTTACCAAATATTTGTTGAAAGAGGATCTTCCTTGGGAACATTTGAGAGACCTGAACTTGGTATCATAGCATGAGATGTAGAGAACACATTCTGCAGGGTGCGAGGGGCTGTGAATTAGTCAGCCCCTGGGAATTTGCTGAAATCACGGGGAGGACTCTGGACTTCTACAAGTCTCTTAGATATGGCAAAGCAAGACTCAACATCTAGAAACATTCATTTTAAGTTTATCGTGTTTTAGGCACTACGATAACCATGTAGCTATATAACTTTATTTTATTCTCCTGAGATAGGTGCTGTTTCTGTCTTGTTATCAGCTAATTCCAAGAACTTAACATAGTGTCTATATGTTAGGTGCTTTATAAGCGTTTGTTAGATTTATTTGCCAAAAGTGCATGCATGTGGGTGAGCGAGCAAGCGAGACAGAGAAAGTCTGCTACATACTGAGAACTAAGTTTGTAAGGCTGGACCAAAGAGTCTTGGTTCTTGTCCTTATAGATCTTACCATGTACTGAGTTAGTAAATAAAGAAGTGATATGTATGAAATAGATTGTACTGTTATCCTCATTTTCCTGAAGTATCTCAAATTCAGTGAGATTAAATAACTTGTCATTCAGCTAGAAAGTGGCAAAAGTAGTAATGATAATCCTTTATGTCCAATTTCTAATATATAGCACTTGTTAAGTACTGTATGCTGCCTCTCATCAATTTAAATGATATTACTTTGGATGTTGATTTTCAATGTAAGAGATTTTAATATAAAATCCTGGTCATAAAAAATCTATAACTTCTTGTACATATCTTTCAGAAAAACTGATGTAATTCATTGTAATCAATCAATTTAAAAATACTTGGGAGCTTTATTTATAAATGATAAATATTTGTGATTCCAATAAATACAACCAGTTCAAGGCTCAGTTCATTTAGGTATATGCTCTTTGTGGACATCTAAACTTCTTTACAGATAAAGGAAAGGAAAACCTTTACCTTACCCCTGTGCCTCCACCCTTCAGCTTTGTTGAATTGCTTCTTTTTTTTTTTTAATTTATTTATTAAAAAATGTTTTTTCAATGTTTATTTATTTTTGAGAGACAGAGACAGAGAGTGAGCGAGGACTGGGGCGGAGAGAGGGAAACACAGAATCCGAAGCACACTCCAGGCTCTGAGCTGTCAGCCTAGATCCTGATGCGGGGCTTGAACTCACAAACTATGAAATCATGACCTGAGCTGAAGTCAGACGCTTAACCGACTGAGCCACCCAGGCACCTCATCCTTCTCTTTTTTTAAAATGCTCCGTTTATTTGGTTAAGTTGAAAGCTTGCTCTGTCGCACTGAGAGTCTTCTCTGTCCCAAAACATTAGTATCTATCTTCTCTTTCTCCTTACATTTTTCTCTGAAGATCCTAAAAACACTGTCATTTTAAGAGCAACAAAAGATGTTCAACAAACACTAATTAAAGTGTACTTACACAGATTTTCTATACATGTGCCTTGTTTTATGTTGCCCTACGTTTGCCCACTTGTTCCCTTCCCCTCTGTCTTATACAAATAGATAATGTCACATTTCTGGAATGCTAAATTCAGCATCTTATTATTTTACTCTCTAACAGTTATGTACTATTATAGTGTTTAAAATGTATTTTTCTGTTTTCCATTTCCATTGAAAGTTTGTGATTTAAAAATTTTTTAGAAATATTTATTTACTCTCCTTTTTAAATTTTTTTAAATGTTTATTTTTGAGAGAGAGAGAGAGACAAAGTGTAGCAGGGGAGGGGCAGAGAGAGAGAGAAGGAGACAATCCGAAGCAGGCTCCAGGCTCTCAGCTGTCAGCACAGAGCCTGATGCGGGGCTCAAACCCACGAACTGTGAGATTATGACCTGAGCTGAAGTTGGACACCCAACTGACTGAGCCACCCAGGTGCCCCTCTTTACTTTTGAGAAAGAGCGGACAGAGCATGAGCAGGGAGGGGGCAGAGAGAGAGGGGGACACAGAATCCCAAGCAGGCTCCAGGCTCTGAGCTGTCAGCACAGAGCCTAACGCAGGGCTCGAACTCATGAGCTGTGAGATCACGCTCTGATCTGACGTTGGAGGTTAACTGACTGAGCCACGCAGGTCCCCCAGTTTATGAAAGCTTTAAAAGGTTCGAGTAAGATTCAGTCAATAAAAGTGATTCGGCAGATTTTATGCAGTGCTTCAAGAGCACAGCCAAATAATGACCCATCTTTCTTTATAGCTCAGACTGGGCGCATCTCTTTGTAACCTTCACTATATACTGTGCTTTATGGCTTTCCTCAAAAAATTTTAAGTTTACTTATATTTTTTCAGTGAATTTCCATATCCATTTAAGAACATTTTCTTTTAATTATTTTTTATTATGTTTTCATTTTTATTATTTTATTTTTTATTAAGTTTTAACATTTTAATTCCAGTATAGTTAACATACAGTGTTATATTAGTTTCAGGTGTACAATATAGTAACTTAACATTTCTCTACATTACTCAGTGCTCATGATGATATGTTACTTTTTAATCTCCATCCTCTATTTCTCCCATCCCCCGACTCACCTCCTTTCTGGGAACCATGATTTTGTTCTTTATAGTTAAGAGTCTATTTCTTGGTTAGTCCCTCTCTCTCTCTTTCTCTCTGGTTTCTTAAATTCCACATATGAATGAAATCATAGGGTATTTATCTTTCTCTGACAGGCTTATTTCACTTAAGATTATAACCTCTAGTTCCATTCATGTTGTTGCAAATGGCAAGATTTTATTCGTTTTTATGGTTGAATAACATTCCATTGTATACATATACCACATATTTTTTATCCATTCATTTATTGATAGTCACAGACTATTTCCATAATTTGCCTTTTTGTAAATAGTTCTGTAATAAATATAGGGGTGTATGTATCCTTTTGAATTCATGTTTTTGTATTTTGGGGATAAATGTCCAGTAATACAATTACTGGATCATAGGGTAGTTCTGTTTTTAACTTTTTTACAAAAGATATGTGTTGGCGAGAATGTGGAGAAAAAGGAAACTTGTTCACTGTTTGGTGGGAATGCAAACTGGAAAAGAGCTTTTCTCCTTAATGTTATACATTGCCCTGAACTAAATGATCAACCTTTACAGGAAGTTCTATTCTCAAAGATTACACATGTGTTCCTATGACAGTCTCTGATAATAGGAAGGAAAATAGCCATTTTGACTCAACATTGAATTGGAAATGTACCATTTTGGTGCCTATGGTTTACTACATGCTTTGTTCATTGTGTCCGGTGTTTTGTAGTTGTAATTGAGAAAGAGACAAAGAATGGCAGCATTTTCTGTGGAAACCATGAAGGAACTTTAGTCAGAAACCCCAGTCATTTAATATGGGTGAGAGTTTTATAAGTGGAGATGGGATCTTTCTACATTTTCCTTTTCAGTTCCATCTGGGGCAGAGAATTTTCTCAGAAAACATTTCCTGGAATGGTGTTTCTTACAACTCTAAACATGCATCCTTTTCCTCCTTGTTACTCAGAAAATGCATAGTCAGCTCAATTTGAAGTAGTTTATTCAGGGGTACTTGAAGAAATTCAGAGTGATCATTCATTCTTATTTCCAGTTATTTTGTTGTGGGTTAGTGAATCCCAGTTTTTGAGCTCAGAAATTTCAACTGAAATAATGGAGAATATGCCTTTTCTCTGAACACAAGTAGGGACAACATTGACCTAGCTCCAAAGTAGAAATTCCTCATTTCAGTCCAATGCTTGGCAACGCCAAAGGCCATTCAAAATATCAAGCTGTAGACCCAATTAGCTCAAGGTGGCAGAGCTGCTGGCAATGGAATTATGTCACATCAGCTGGCAATTTGGAATACTTGTAGCATCTGCACAGGAAAGTTTACGTCGATTTGGAAAATGCAGAAACAGAGAAGCAGATGTAGATCAGTCATGCTGTGACTGCTGTGTCCTTTTTCCTTTTAGAAAGTTCTAAAGTCACTTTTCTGATTAGGTTTTAGCAATACCCAGGTGAAGTTATTCTGCAACAACATATAATCCTAGACCTTTTCCCCACTTTGGTGTTTCTCCCTTCTCCATTATACTTCCCCAGTCTCCTGCAACTTCTCATATGATGGAATGAAGATGCAGGGGAAGAACGTGTTTGCGATGGAATGATCTAGAAAGTTGTGTCCAAGGAGCTAGGCACCATCCCATCCCTTCTCCTTTCTGAGAGTGATATTCAAAGCATTCAGCTATCAGTGTGGCACGAGCACACGCCAGCCAGAGAAGGCATTAGCACAGGTGCTGAGGCGGGGTGGTGGCAGTCCAGCCATTTTCCTGTTAGATGCCTTTGTGGGTCTGCAGTGCTCAGGGGATGGCACTGACAGAAGTTATGTGGACAGCAGTTATTTGCTAATCAGTATGGAAACATTTTAATACTTTAATATCTAGTAAGATCATGTTAAGAGTACCAGCTATCGGGGTGCTTGGGTGGCTCAGTCAGTTAAGCATCTGACTCTTGAATTCAGCTCCAGTCATGATCTCAAGGTTTGTGAGTTTGAGCCCCATGTCGGGCTCTGTGTTGACTGTACGAAGCCTGCTTGGGATTCTCTGTCCTTTCTCTGCCCCTCCCCTTCTCTCTCTCTCTCAAAATATATGTATATAAAGAGTACCAGCTACATGACTCCACTCCCTAGTCCTCTCTCACTATTTGAATTCCTGTTTATCTAGGTTATTAAATGAATGCTACTTAAGAAGAATTCTTAGGTATTTGATCATTACTCTCTTACACTCATAGAATCACTTTATTAATACAACGTAGGCATTCAGTCTTTCAAAGATACCTTCCTTTGCAGTGAGATATAAGAAAAATATAAAACACATTTTATCCTGAGAGGACATAACTGGTTTTATTCAACAGCTCTGTGAAGTGGGCCCCAGAGGCAATAATACCCTCGTTTTGCAGATAAGGAAACATACCCTTAGAGCAGAAGTTCTCAAAATCAGCAATATCAGCCTCCCCTAGAAACTGGTCAGGAATGCGCTTTTCAGGATGTGAAGGCGATCTGGCTGCAATGTCCGTCACAGCATTGATCTCCAGGGTTGGTTAGGCTGATCCAGCTGGCCAGGCAGGTACCTCCTTCCTCCCTCACTGCTCCACGTGTGTCCTTCGAGAAGCTGCGTGCTCAGGCAAAGAGGATGGCCCTCCCGGGTAGAGAAGGACAGATCTTCGTTCTTCAGTCAAGGGTATATGAGTAGCTGAACTCCTGCGCTATAACATCCAAACAAATTCTCAAGGGGTACACTTTTCAGGCTTCCACCCAGGCCCACCTATCCAGAAACTGTGGGGGTGGCACCGCGCAGCCTGCATTTTAACAAGCCCTCCAGATGGTTCTAGGATACTCTCCTGTTAGACTCACTGTTAGAGGTTCAGTGACTTAGGCCTTCAGTGATGTTCTGTCAGGACTCAAGTATAGGACACCATCTACTTTGTCTCTCTGCCTCCTCAGTGATGGGTATTTATCAAATGTCCAGGCCAATTTGGAATAATTGTGCATAGTCTGTGTTGATGCTAGATACTATCTTGCTAATATCTGTGACTCGTAGGAGCTGTCCAACTTAAACCTAAGGCAGAGATGAATGGAGAAATAACTGCTGTGTCATTCTATTTCTTTGTGTAAATATATATATATTTTTGTCCCTGGATATGGCATTGTGAATGAAACTGTTCTAACTTCAAGTGCTTATTATTTTGTGTTTTATTTCTATTCAACAGTATATAGCACCTACTTATAATCTGTTATATATATTTGAATGTATATATTTAAAACTTTCAAACTCAGATCTTACCTAATGGCTCTCTTTTGATGTCCATCTCTTGTTTTTTAATGTTTTCTTATTTTTGAAAGACAGACAGAGAGAGGGAGAGATAAAGCATGAGCAGGGGAGGGGCAGAGAGAGAGGGAGACACAGAATCTGAAGCAGGCTCCAGGCTCTGAGCTGTCAGCACAGAGCCTGGTGTGGGGCTTGAACCCACAAACCGTGAGATCATGACCTGAGCTGAAAATCAGACACTTAACTGACTGAGCCACCCAGGCGCCCAAGATGTCCATCTTTTCTTAAAAAAATTATGTATTTTTTGTGTGGGTTAGAGTGGACACACAATGTTACATTAGTTTCAGGTGCACAACATCATGATTGTAATTCCGCCATTTTATACACTATGTCCACCTTAAAATTGCTTCTTCTGTGTTTCTATTGCTGTCCATAACTCTGGTGTCTGGCATTTTGACCCTGTCTTTTTCTTCATATAAATTGATATCTAGCTTTGCAACTTTCCCCTTTGTCATCTGTATTTTCCCTTTTAGAATTTCATTCCACATAATGTCTTGATCATAGCTCTGGGTCCTTTTTCAATTTACTTTTTGGAGGCACAGAGACTCTTGGCAAAATAAAGAGTGATTAGGTTTCTTTTTTGCAGTGAAATAATCCTTGCAGTATCATATAGTTTCCTCATTTAAAATGTCAGTTTTTCCCCATTCCCTTATCTTTGGTTAATTAATAATTTTCCAAAAGGAAGTTCCTCCCTTTCATGAACACAAATAAATTCCTCATCCTGCCATGCAAGTTCCTGCCTGGTATGGCTCCCTGCCTAATTATCATTCTTCAGATCTTGACTGGTTGTCGCTTCCTTGGAAGACTTCCTAACCCTGCAGACTGGGCCAGACCAACCATCATATGCCCTTGGAGTACCCTTGTACCAAGTACTTTCTCTTCCCAGCACTCATTGTCAGTGATCATATATCTGTGCATTTACTCGTTTAAGCTCTGTCTTTTCCATCAAAGCTCTCAAAAGGCCAAGACTCTCTCTGTTCTACTCATCATTTTCTTTTTAGCACCTGGCAGAGTGCTGGGCACGTAGTAGGGCCTCAAGAAATATATGTAGTGTTGAATGGACCAAATCCCCAGAACTGCATTAGCTGTTTGCGGGGTAGCTCCTTGTGGTTAAAGCTTGTTGGGCCCATCTGCTAACTCACAGGGATAAAACTGAGTATTTACTCCAGGTTGCCAGAGGCTGATTCCATAGTTGTGGTGCAGACAGTGCCTAGGACAAAGTCTAAGAGGTGAGATAATGCTAGCAGTGAAATAAATGAGGGGAAATGGTAATAAAATAGATAGCCAGGAAGGTCTAGATCAAGAAATGCAGTGGGAGGAAACATTTCAGGGCTGGTGACTCAGAACTGAGACTATAAACAATGACCTCCTTTCATGTAACCTGTGAGATACGTCAAGCATTCCGTAAGGCACTGGTGGAGAAGGACAATATAGCTCAGGTCGTAGCTTTTGGGGTTTCTTCTTAGAAATATCTACTTTTATTTGAAGGTAATAATTGCTTGGATCAAGGGCAAGAGGTCTAAAATGATTATAAACACTAGAACTGAATATATAGAGTATTTATTTGCTAGTCATTTCTGTTGTCGTTTTTTTTTAATGTCATAGTAACAGCTTTCAAATTTAAAAACAAACTCCTTTCACAGCATTTTAAACCAAGCAACTATGCAAAAATATAATCAGTCACCTCATTCTCTTGAAATGTATAACTGAAATAGCAATAAATAATCCACCAATGTGGACAGGATGGAAGAAACAGAAGTGGAAGAAAATTTAGTGTAAGGAAAAAATATAAAAATCTATTTATGGAAGTGTTTATTTTCATATTGCCTAGTTAATAATTAGTGACATCTTTTACTCTTTTCTATTTATAGCTCTCTTCTGCCTTTTGCCACATGAAATTATCCAATTTTTAAATAATTCATATGTGTAATAATTCTAGAACAGTCCTGAAGGAGATAATCTCTTGTGAATGGTTTTCTTTGCTTCTGGGTTAGCTGCTTAATGCTAAAAACAACTCTTGGCTTGGATGATTTAAATCATAGCAGGAAAATAATAATAGGGAATTCTAAACCAAAAACGAATTCTATAGTCTCAGAGAGAGAGAGAAAGAGAGAGAAAAAGAGAGAGAACTATTCCCAATCCCAAACATACAATAGAAAAAAGAAGCTGCCACTCAGCTTAATTAAAGACATGTTTTTAATTTTATCAAAATTTAAAATATATAAAGAATAACTTATAAAGTGTACACATCCTTTTTATATTGGTAACATAGCTATAGGCTTTGAAAACATTTACTTTTTTAGATTCTTTTTACCACAGTCTGTCTGGGTAAATGAAAAAATAGGCAATATGCTTATTCTCGCACGGTCTCCATTAAGTTGTGAAATCTTTAGTCTTGACAGGAATGTGCCACAACACTGTATTTGACCCACAGCATTGTCAGCACCCCAGGTACTTCTCACACCACCATTTTCACTTCTCACACCATAACTTAGTTTTACTAATTTTGAACTTTGAATAAGCAAAATCATATCATACATAGTTTTTTGTGTTTGATATCTTTGTACTCAGAGTTATTTTTGTAACATTCATCCGTATGTTTGTAGTGGTACATATATTCATCCTAATTGCTGTATAATTTTCCATTGCATGGGCATACCACAATTTCTTTATCCATTTTATTGTTAATGGACTGGGTTGTTTTCATTTAGGGCTATTATAAATAGGACTGTTATGAACATTCTTGTGCATATTTTTCATGCACATATATAGAGATTTCTGGTGAGTATGTGCCTAAGAGTGAATTTCTGTGCGTACATTGAGCTTTAATAGATAGTTCCAGTTTTCAGAGTGGTTTTATCAATATATGTTATTAACAGGAAGTATTTGAGAAATCTACTTGTTCCACATCTTCATCAACACTTTGTACTGTTATTGTTAGTATTATTATAATTTTAGCCATTGTGGTGGTATATAGTGATATTTCATTCTGGTTTTTATTAACATTTTCTTGATGACTATTAAGTTTAAGTGTCTTATCACATGTTTACTGATCATTTGAATATCCACTTTGATTAATTGCCTAAGTGTTCTTTCCATTTTTCTACTGGAGTGTATGTTTTTGTTATTGATTTGCAGAATAGGAGTTCTTTATGCACAGGAACACTTTTTCAGATACACACACACATGACCCGTCCAGCAGGTCAGTCGAAGCAGGTCCTGAGGGAGGGAGTGAGAATGGGGTAGGGCAGGGAGCACAGAGAATGGAGGCAAGACAAAGTCTCTGATCAAGCCTCGTTTATTGAGAGAATACACACATCTTATAAAGGGTAGAAGGCAGGAAGCAAGGCAGCTGACCTAGGTCGGTTGCTAGGAAACAGGGTCAAGTGATAAAGGGGAAACTGAAACTGCAATTTCAATACAGCACCTGAGGGGCCAATAAGAAAACCCAAACTGGCTGTCTCCAGCGCTGAGCTGGGTAGTGATACTTCCCTGCCTGCAGGCAGCTGATCTTTGTTCTTCTGGTAGCTCCCCCGCCCACACACATAAAAATACGTATCTCATGTCTCTCTGGGTATGTTCTGGACTCTGTTCTTTTCCTTTGGTCTGTTTGTTAAGTCTTCGTTTCACTGTTGACTGTTTAACTTTCTAATAGATTTTGATATGTCGTGGTGTAAATTTTTCGAGTCTGTGCTGTTTTCTAAGGATTGCCATAGCTGTTTTTGACCCTCTGTATTGCCCTGTTAAAAAAAAAATTTTCCTAGCTTTCATAAAAAATATTGACATTTTTATTGGGATTGTGTTGAATCTATAAATTAACTTAGGCAGAATTGGCATCTTTGTAAAAAACAAGTCTTTCAAGTTATGAACACCGTTAATTGTTCTACTTATTTAGTTGTTTTTCTCTCAATGCCATTTCATTATTTTCAGTATTATTAGTACTGCATATCTTTTGGTAGATATATTCCTGGTCATCTGATGTTTTTTGATGCCATTATAAATTCTATCTTTAAATTGTATGTATTTCTGGCATACAGAAAAGTGATTTTTATATTGACTTTATATTCATCTTTCTTGCTAAATTCAGTTATTAATTTTCATAGTTTTTCCATACAGTCCCTAGAGTTTCAGGATAGGTTTTTAATGACATATTCAATTTTCTTAATAGATGAAGTGAAGTTCCCATTTTCTATTTTTTTTTGTATGATTTTTAGTAAAATGTGTTGTTCAGGGTATTTGTTCATTTCTTATAAAGCTTATTTAGCAAGAAGTTGTTCATGATCCCATTTTATTTTTACAAATTTTTAAAGGATTTATCATAGTATTTCCTTTTTCATTTCTTTTTTTGGGATTTGTGTCTTCTCTCTCTCTGATAGATCTTTATAGAAGTCTTGACAGAACATCATTCTTTCCACAGATTTAATTTTTGGCTATGTCAATTTTATTCTATTCTATGTTTATTTTTTATTTATTTCTGGTTTTCTGTTATTTTTTCTAGTTAAACAACTTAATTTTTTTTCCCTTTTCTAACTTCTTGAGATGACTAGGAACTTGAGATTCACTCTTCATTTTCAAATTTAGGCATTCAAGGCTATAAATTTTCCTTCTAAGTACAGCTTTATGTGCATCCTACAAATTCTAATATGCTGTTACTCAGTTCAAAATATTTTCTAAGTCTCCACCATGATGTCCTCTGTAGCGTGTGGTTTATGAATATATTGTTTTATTTCCATCTTTGGAGATTTGTAATTGTTGTTTTGCTTTTGATTTCCTTTTCAATTTTATTGAAGTGGGATGACACTGAATGACTTCAGTTCTCTGAAATCAGTTATGGCCCAGCATATGGTCCAGCAATAGACAATAGTTCCATGATCACTTGAAAAGAATGTGAATTCTGTCATTGTTGGATGTGGTTCTGTTTGTTACTAAGTCAACTTTGTTAATTGCGTTGTTTATATCATCTAGAAATGTACTGCTCTTATAAATCTGTTTGTTCTCTAGTTACTATTAGTTGTGTTAAAACTATCTAGTATGATTAAAGTTTCTTTTCCTCATTTTACTTTGGTCAGTTTTTGCTTTATATATTATAAAGCTGTGGAATCAGTTGCATGTAAATTTAAAATTGCTATATATTTTTTAATTGCTGTATCTTCCTAGTGGATTGAACTTTTTTGAATCTTACATTTTTTTCTTTTAAGTAAGCTCCTCGTTTTAAAGTCTAGTTTATCTGATATTACTATAACTACATCTTTTTCTTTAGTATTTTCTTGGTGCACCTTTTTCTACCCTTTAATTTTTAACCCTTCTTTAATATTCAAGGTTTGGGATCTACATGCAGCATATTGCCACCTTTAAATTTTTGTTTTTCTTTTGCAGTATGACAATCTTTGTTTTTAAATTCAAATATTTATTCAATGTCCAGTTAGTGTAATTGTGTTAGTTTCCTAGGGCTGCCTTCACAAAGTACCACAGACTGGAGAGTCTAAAAACACAGATTTATTCTTCCACAGTTTTCTGACCAGAGTTCTGAAATCCAGGAGTCAACAGGATTGGTTCCTTCTGGGGGTTCCAAGAAAGAATTCATTCAGTTCCTCTCTCCTAGCTTCTGATGTTGTCAGGAATCCTTAGCATTCTTTGGTTTGTAGACACATCCCTCCAAACTCTGTTTCCACCTCCCCTGGATGTCTGTATCCAGATTTTCCTCTTATAAGGATACCAGTCATTGAATTAGAACCATCCTAATTCAGTAGGACCACATCTTAACTTGATTACATTTAGTGATACTGCTTCCAAATAAGGTTATGTTTAAGGGCACCCGGATGGCTCCATTGGTTAAGCATCTGACTCTTGATTTTGGCTCAGGTCATGATCTTGTAGTTTGTGGGATTGAGCCTGCATTGGACTCTTTGCTGACAGCATGGATCCTGCTTGAGATTCTCTCTCTCTCTCTCTCTCTCCCTCTCCCTCTCCCTCTCCCTCTCTCCCTCTCTCCCTCTCTTCCTCTCTTCCTCTCTCCCTCTCTCCCTCTCCCACTCCCTCTCCCTCTGCTCCTCCCCCATTCATGCTATCTCTCAAAAATAAATAATAAATAAACATTAAAAAAATAAGGGTATGTTCACAGGTACCAGCATTTAGAACATCTTTGGGGGGTGGTGAGGTACAATTCGACCCCCAGAACAGTCATTAATGGTACATTTGGACTTGTAACTCCCATCTTATTTTTTTCTTCTTTTTTTATCCCTATTTGTCTTCCCCTTTCTCCAATTATTTTCTTCTTTTGAATTACTCAAGTATTTTTTTATTATTCCATTTCCACCTTCAGTCAGCTATTTACATGAACATTCCTTTATATTCTCTTAGCATTTGTGCCAAAATAACAATATGTGGGCTTTACTTATAATAGTTTAATATAATTTTTGATACTTTCTGAGAAAATACTAGAATTTTACAACAATTTAATTCCATTTGCTACTCACTACCAGCATTTGGATTATTATTGTGGTATGTTTTTAATTTTACAATGCTCCCCCCCCAAACTCATCATGATTCATTTTTATTTATCCACTTTGGTGTTCATTCCTCTCCTTACCAGTTTTCATTAGATATTACTTTCCTTTTGTTGGAGAATGACTTTTAGTATAGCTTTTCCTGTGGGTCTGTTGACAATGGTTTTGATAGTTTATTTCAGTATTACTTACCTGAGAATAACAATTTTTCCCTACTTTTGAAGGTTATTTCAATAGAATATGTTCTTTGTGCACTTTAAAAATGTGATTCCACTGTCTTTTAACTTTCATCATCTCTAGTGAGAAGTCAAATTGTGAGTCATTGTGGTTCCCTTAAAAGTTATACTTCTTTTTCTTTATGACTGATTCTACCATTTTCCCTTTGCTTTGGACTTTACTTCCTTGGTCTGGTTTTCTTTCTGTTTATCTCCCTTGAGTTTTATACTGCTTTCTAAATTTGTGGCTTAATGCCATTCATCACTTTTAGAAATTCTAAGCTATTTATGTTTCTCCTTGCTGAGATTCACAATATATGTATGTTATACATTTAAATGCAAAGCGGGTTTGCTAAAAGGAATTGTAAAGAGCATAGCTTGGAGCATATGCAGGGACCACCTGAAACCTGGATTTAATTATATTATACTTCTGGAAACCTGGCTAAAATTTAAAAATTTCACATCATCCAGGTTAGAAGTATCTTCTACCCTAAACCAACAGTGAATACAAAAATAAGGAAAAGCTATAATCTTGTTAAGGAAGAGGTTAGGTGACATGAATCTGCCTAAAAACTGCTAGTACTCAGCATAACATTTTATACACAACAAATCGAAAGTACTGATTAAATGAAAGAGTAGGAAGCCAAGAAATTTGGGCTGTTTTGTCATTGTTGTTTTGTTACTAGCTCTTGTCCTATTTACAGATCCCTTGGGTACAGTGTCCTTGAAGATCTGAAAGTGAAAACATGTATTTAAGCCTCAATAGGAGTGCTTTTCATGCTTGATGACATTAAAGCTTATACACACTATGAGAGCAGGGAGAATTCCTAACCCCGGTTCCCATGTTGGTAGCATCAGTATTGAGGTGAAGTGATATAGCTTACAGCATTCACTTTAGAGAGAATTTGCTTTATACTTCTTCAGACCATAAAATTCATGAATATTTATTGCCAATATATCTTTAATTTTATCACATTTTAATCTATATTATCATATTGAATTTATTTTTTTCTCACATCAGCTTGAAAGATAAAACCAATATATTAATTTTTTGTGCATTACTTAATGGTGCAAGTCTCGGTATGTTCATTTATATAAAATTTCTTGAGTACCTTCTATGTTCTAGGACCTTTGAATATAAGAAAACAAAGAACTTTCTCTTCAAGAAACTTTATTGTTGGTATTCCCTGGGTGGCTCAGTCTGTTAAGCATCTGACTTCAGCTCTGGTCATGATCTTGCGGTTCATGAGTTCGAGCTCAGCATTGAGCTCTGTGCTGCCAGCCAAGAGCCTGGAACCTACTTCCCATTCTCTCTCTCTCTCTCTCTCTCTCTCTCTCTCTCTCTGCCCCTCCCCCACTAGTGCTCTGTCTCTCAAAAATAAATAAATTAAAAAAAAAAGGGAAAGCTTATTGTCACCCACTAGAAAATTGATGACGCAGATATTCCAATCTATGATAGCCATATTTATATCATCTCTTTAGAAATGGTAACCTTGTGTAGTGCACAGCCTCTAAGATTGTGTGCAGTGGTCCTGAGGTATACTGGCCTACTTCTTGCCTCCAGGGAGCTTCAAGTGCAGCCAAAGAAAATAATCACAAATAATACTATAAGGTAGCTGTATTATATGTATAATAAAGGCATGCATGAAATCTCATGGGAAACATAAGTCACATTGTGGTGTGGGAAAGGTTTGGGTTGGCAAATATGAGTAAAATATTTACCAGAAATACAAAGAGGCTGGAATTTGAATAATTTTCCAGCTGTGCTAGAAATGTCTCTCATTTCTCAACCTGATCACCTTCTCTCCTCATGACCACACAGCTAGATATGTCTTTATGCAGTTATGAGGTCATAATCTGGTAGTGATTAGCCTCTGAGACAATTTTGTTCTTAATGTGATAGAAGACAGTATTGTCCTTAGTGTTTTTGCTCCTACAAGCATGAAATTCCTCAGCCACCATTCACTGAATCCCTCCTAACATGCGGCAGGCCTGTATTGTGTAGGCACAGTGGATGCAAATGGGAGTGAATCATGGTCATTTCCTCAACAAGTTTGCAGAGCTGGTAGGGGAGGCAAAACAAACAGAAACTTAAGTGCATATAGAAAGTGCAAGGCAGGCATACTTATAAAGTGCCTATTGTAGTTTTAAAAAAAACTTCTGTGAGGTAGTGTGTGTTCTTGTGCATATTACGGTAAGATTCTTGAGAAATCGCACGTAAATCCATCTTTTTGTCCATTTGTTGTCTTTCATGTAGCATTTACTGTTTTTTTTCTAGTTATAATAATGCTCAAAATTGGGGGGAAAATAACCAATTTTAAAAAAGAAATTCTGTTTTACTATATGTCCTTTTTACCTCCTTTTCCCTGTGTGTCCATGAATGTATGAATCTGTGTTTTGAATTTGACTTTTTCATGTATATTGATTCCTTGTATTCATTCATACATCACTGTGGACTTGTCCACAGCATTTCTGCTTAATTGTGTTATTCTGGGAAACTTGCTGTATCTCTGACTCATCTCTCAAATGGAGACATTATTACTTCATATGGTTTCTCTGAAGATTAATTAAGTTAACATATTAAAACTGTTACAGTGGACATAGACTATAAAATTTTCACTTTGTTGTTAATGAGATATACATTTAATAAAAAAATAAAATTGGAATTTTAAAGATAAATCTTTCACTCCAGGAAATATAGAATATGCTTGTTTTATACCAAAAAGGGAAATAGAGATATTTGATAGTATTTATATTTAAAATATATTTTGAAAGAATAGTTCCATTAGCAATCTTTTATTATCAATCTAAAAATTAGTATTGAAAACAACAGAAGAAAATATCTTGGGCATGAAAGTCTAGGAGGTGCCAATAAGCAAAATATAAATATTTTGTAGTCTTTTAATCTGGTGTGAGTGTGTTTTGTGTGTGTGTGTGTGTGTGTGTGTGTGTGTGTGTGTGTGTGTCTGCATTTCATAATACAGAAAACCACTGACATTCTTCTCTTTGGTAATGCTTGTTCATTTGTGTAAAACTAAATTTCAACAATAAAATTCATTCTTTAGTCTCTCATGAAAGATGTCTTATATGAAGACATTCAAGCAGAAAATTGTATTTCTACAAAATGTTTTGCTATATTAAGCAGGCAAAAAATTAGGAAAATAAAAGTCTCTAAAAAGAAGTTTCCTTTAAACATTTGTTAGTCTTGTAGGATTATGAGACAATGGCCTTGCAGGTTGAGCATGCATGTCCTCAGGGCGCTATGACACTGCTTGATTTAAGCTTCATCGTGATTGCACTATTGGTCACTGTCAGAGAATAGGAAATTCAAGGGGAAAAAAAATCCATTGATAGCATAAGTCATTGTTATAGGATTGTAGCACACACATGAACTCTTCAGGGATAAGTAAAACCAAAGGCCATCAAGGCAGTCTGAGTAATTCTGTACTCTTACCCCAGTGAACAAAGGACTGGAAAAATTAGGACTGTCATCACCCAATGTAAATAACTGGGTGAGATCAGCAATCTGCAATTGTTTTTTCCACATTGAAAGTTGGGATAATGATTTGCTTGATTTTTTTGTCCTTCTCCCCTTAGAATAATTCTCCTTACAATTCTGTAATAAAAAGTAGACATTAATTAATGTAAATTAATCCTAATGATGATAATACTCAGTCTTTCAGTGTGGCTTACTAATTTTGGAGCTTCTCATAGATAAAAGACTATTTTATTTTTACCCATAATGATAATTCATTGATACTGTATTTGTTATATTAAAGTGGTGATGTGCATGAAGATTGATATAATTGCTAATAGAGTGTATTCATTCAATTAACATTTTAAGAGCTTGGTGGGTAGTATGTATTTCATCAGCATTGTTGTGATATCCTCAATAATGTTATTATTAAACCAAAGAAGGTCTTCGTGTTTCTAGCACCTTCAAATTCAAATGGTATTCAATATCAGTGTGGGGGTCAGAGGAGAGGTAACTGTGTTATTTCACTGAATGACTTAGCAACCATGTATAGATTTTTTCATATGTCCTTTTCCCCATAGTATATTTCACTATTGTACTTGCTTAATTTGTCATGCTCATGATACTAAATGTTATTAAAATGTTAACTCAATTAGTATAAATCAAAAGCACAATATTGTCTGAATAACTGTACACTGTATCTTGAGAAACAAGTTCACTAATCTTCATTCATCATTTGCGTAGTAATACCTTGAAGTCCAGGGTGGGTCTTAGGCATGGTATCTTTTTTTTCATATTGGTGCAGAAGCAAAAAAGTTAGGGACATTTCCCAAGGCTCATCATATGAATAATACTAACCTGGTTCACTGCTTTACTTTTTTTTTCTTAGTTGCTTATTTAAGAAATTCTTTTTCCAGCAGTAAAAATTAATTTTGTTGAATGTTGTACTTTCTACTTCCTACCATGGTCTCTGCATGGGTTCCTAGGAAGGTTTTGCTCTCTCACTTAAAACAACCACAATATTCTGATTTTCATCTAGCCAGTACCCAATTTAAATTGCAGGTTATTTATTTCTCTCTTGCCTTTTCCAGGGCCCTTTGCAAAAGGAGTGCAGTAAAACGTCTAGATGGAGACCCTAAGAATTAGGTGATTCTGATGCACACAAGTGTGGTGCAGAGAAATCTTGTTTTCACCCTCAGGGTTAGCTAAAGTGCCAGCTGGTTTTATTTAAAAACCTGTAAAATATACTAAAGGAGTGTCCAGCATACATAAATACCAAAGCAGTTTATATCATGTCAGGAGTATGGAGGGGAGCCCCTGTGAAGAATGATCTCATAGACATTCTCTGGCAAAAGTCTGGCACATGTCCTGTGTGCTCTACTGGGCTTACGCTACCCAGATATTCCGCCCCTAGGAACTACATCTTGTAGCTTGATCTAGAGTGTTTTGTTATCAAGTCACTTTTTTGGGAGGAAAGAAGGCAGTCTTTGTGGGAGGTCTTTGGCACTCTTGCATAAATTATTTTGCATCAATTTAGATTGCTATATTACATCCTTCAGAGATTTTTATGATGTTCTCCCAAGTTTCATATTTCTATACTGTGTCAAACAAGGCATTAACATGTGATAGAATAGATTTATTTTGAAAGCTTGTTTTATTTATTGTAGCTTTGTCTTGTTCTATAAAACACATACAGTAACGTTCAGTCTTGAGTTTTCACCTCAAGTTTTACAAAAATAACCATTATACATATCAAGTAGTTGAATATTTCCACTGTCCCAAAACCTTCCCTTGGGTGATCTCCTAGTTCAGTACCCCATCCAAGGTAATCACCATTCTGAATTCTATTGATACAGCATATTTTGGCCTTTTCATGAAATTAATATATATAATATAGATTGAATCACATAGTACTTATTATTTTTTGTCTGGTTTCTATAACTTAACATTATATCTATGAGGTCAATCCATGTTGCTGCATGCTGTAGCAATTTGTTCTCTTTTTATTACTCTATATTATTCCATCACACAAATTTACTGTAATTTATTCATCAATCTATTTTCTAGTTTTAGCTATTATAACCAGCTATGAATACTCCTGTGCATGCATCATGGTGAGTGCATATACGCTGTCATTTAGTTTTTACATAGAAATAGAATTGCTGCGTCTTAGAGTACACATGTGTTCAATTTCAGTAGATAACGCTAAATGCTTTACAAAAACAAATATTTTCTCCAACTCTGCAGCTTCTTGTCTTTAAGTAATGATTATAATTTTCAGTGTAGAGGTCTAGCACATCTTAGTTCAGTTTGCCTAATACTTTGAGTTTTTATACTCTTTTGAATGGTATTGTTTTTTATTTGTTGATCAATTTTATTTCTCATTCTTTGCTGTTAATATATAATATATAAAATTCAAGTGATTTTTTGACTTTGTTTTCAGTAACCTGCTTAGTTTATTTATTAATTCTAATAGTTGATCTGTAGATTCTTTTGGATTTCTAAAAATACAACCATGTTTTCTGGAAATAGGGACACATTTATTTCTCCCATGTGAATCATAATTATATTTTGGTTTTCTTGCTTTATTGAAAAAATTATTGCCACTTTATGCATGTCTACAGATGACTGAGAAAGCACTACTAATATTAATTTACAAATAAATTTTATTGACTAAATAAATTCACAAATATAAAGGTCCATGGATAATGAGGATTAACTATGTCACAGATATATATGCACATGAACTATAACATCATATAACATTATCATTTCTAGAACTGTCAGAAACTTCAGTAACAATTATTATGTTTTTTTCATTCTTCCACTTTATGTACACAGATAAGTTATAATCTATTTCTATTCTCATTTTCTTTAAACTCAAACAATTTACCCATTGTCTTACCTACTCATTTATTCAACAAACATTTATTGATCTCTTAATGTATTCAAACTCACGGGACTACTTTTTTAAAAAGCACATTTCCCCACTTTATAATAAATGGATGCAATCACTAATTATTAGGTTTTTTATCACAAAAATTTTCTGCATTCAGGGGCCTTTGTGCCCCTCTGTCTACAATACCATGGAGTCAATATAAAAAAGACTTCCTACGTAAATAGGATAAAGGCAAAATAACTCTCATATGTCAATCATATGCTTCTTATGTGAGAACAACAGAACTGACAGTGCGCAGTACATACCTAGCTTTTGGGCTTACTGTTACGTGTACTTATGTACTATGATGAGTTGTATTATCTGTGACTATTGTTTGCTTTACCAAGGACTTACTCCGATATTCATTGAATAAGAGAAAAACCACAGCAAGACTTCAAGAGTATTTTTATTTTTTAAGCTTTGGCTTTACAAGCATTAGTACAAAGTCCTCTGGAACTGCTTAATATGGTAACTAGAGTCAGATGAGATGACCCTTGAACGGGAAACATTTTGATCAGTTCGTTTAAGGATTTTTTGAGATATTTTTTAGTTCAGGTGGACAACGAGTTTGGCCACTGACAAAAGGATTAGATTTAATGAGGAAAGGAAATTTACACTACCAAAAGCTCTTGTGATAACATTTAAAAGAGATAATTTAAGTGGCCGAACATAGGGTAGGTGTAGACAGAAAACAGGGAAAGAGAAGAGACTAATACAGAACCTGATACCAGGTGCAGAATTGTAGATAGAATGGAAAATCTAAGGATATTGAGAAGCAAGAATTTCCAGAATTTGGGAAAGGCCTGATGAGCAAGCAAAGTAAAAATGACTTCAGAGTTTTGATTGGCTGGAAAGGAAGTACAAGGAGAGTGTTGAAGGATGATTGTCTTGAGATTAACGCTTTGAGAATAATAGTAGTGAGAAGGCACTGCCACAGCAAAGTAGAAATGTTCTATGGCTCAGAATATGTAACTTAAGGGTTAAAAAGGTTTTAAAACTAGATGACTGGGGAGCCTGGGTGGCTTAGTCGGTTAAGTGTCTGACTCTTGACTCAGCTCAGGTCATGATCTCACAGTTCGTGATATTGACCCCTGCATTGGGCTCTGCCCTGGCAGCATGGAGCCTGCCTGGGATTCTCTCTCTCTCCCTCTCTCTCTGAGCCACCCCTGCTCATGTTCTCTCTCTCTCTCTCTCTCTCTCTCTCTCTCTCTCTCTCTCTCTCTCTCTCAAAATAAATAAAACTAGATGATTGAATGATTTGTCCAAGGGAATATGTAAACAAAGAGCCTTGGGTGGTTCTCAGCCGATTGGTGAGGAATGCAGGATCCAGCAAAGGACCACCTGGGAGACATATGGAACACTAAGAGTGGAGAGGAGGGGGCGCCTGGGTGGCTCAGTTGGTTAAACACCTGGTTTCAACTCAGGTCATGATCTCTCTGTCCATGAATTTGAGCCCTGTGTTGGGCTCTATGCTGACAGCTCAGAGCCTGGAGCCTGCTTTAGATTCTCCCTTTTTCTCTGTTCCTCTCCCACTCATGCTTTTTCATTGTCTTTGTCTGTCTGTCTCTCTCTCTCAAAAATAAATAATCATTAAAATTTTAAAAGGAGAATGGAGAAGAATAAAATGTGGATTTGAAAGACCACATCAGTGAAGAGAATGAGTGATGATTCACCCTATTAACGTCAGCAAAATGGGCTGGAAATAGAGATAGTGGTCTTAGAGGCAAGGGAAAAGAAATACTGATTTGACTCAGGTCAGTTTCTATAAATAAGTAGTAGCACACTGACTGAATCCTGGAATGGAGATGGGTAGAGAAGGGAGAATTTGGGGGAGGAAAGTTATTATCAAATTGCAAACAAGACAAAGACAAAATATACTTCCAGGAATGTTTTGTCTAAACAAATGCTTGGACCAGGTAAAGGGGTTTATAAAATATTATTTAAGAGTACGTGGTGTTAATAGGTAATCGATAAATGTTAAATGAATGAATGACTGTCTAATACACATCCTATAACTTTTGGTGCATTTTCTGACTACTAAAATATATTCATAGTGATTTTAGAGAAATAGTTATATGGAAATGTAAGCTAGAGAGCAGATTGGAAGCAGTTCCTGTGTGCTGCAAGAGAGGAAAAATGGAAGAGTAGGCAACCTTCACAAAACTATAGAATCACAAAAGCAAATTCTGGAGGTAGGAGAGGTCTTGCAAATCATTGACTAGCCCAACCCTCTGCTGCCCGGCTGTGGATTTGAGGCCCAGATTTGTTAAATAACTTACCATATATATGTCAAGGTTCAATTCCAGGAAATTGAAACCACACTAGCTATTTTAAGCATGAAACGATTTAATATAAAGAATTAGGTGTGCATTAAATTGTTGGAAGGTTTGGAGGAGGGGCCTCCGGGCTTGAGCTCCAGGACTAGTTCTCAGAATGATACAGCAGATTGGCCCACCCGGGCAGCCACTGTTGCGGCCCAGGCCAGGGAGGGAGAATGAGGCGGCTGCCATGGGACCTGTGGATTCCAAGGACGAAGGCTTCTCTGAAGATAGCAGACTGGCACTACTACTCACTCTGCAATTTCCTCACAGCCTCCACACAGCCAACAACGAGACCTAGGATGCCTGGACTGTGGTCCCACAGTACCTCCCCAACCACACCTGCCACTCCTGATTTCAAAACTCACTCTAGCTGGCATAACCGAACGCTCACCAGGGGTCCTAGCTGTGAGCACGTTGGGGCACATGGTTCCTGCTTCTGCAGGCGTCAACAGCCCAAGGGGGTCAGGATGGATGTTGACTACCAAATAATCCTATTCGCCATTCCTGTTTGCACACCTGGGAAAGAAGATCACCGCAGTAGAACATGGAAGGTCTGTCATGACAGTCTCTCTGTTGCCATCAACTGAAGTGCACAGAGGAGAATGACATAGCATTAGCTGTCCTTCTAAGAAATCACATTCTGATACCATGACACCTATCAGTAAGCTGCCCGCCTGATTTGTTGTTCAAACTAGGCCAGATCTGAGGGTAAAAGGAAACACTGCCTCTATTTATGTCAGGGTAACAGGCATGATACTGAACTACCCCGGCAAACGCAGCTCTGGGCCTGTGTATGAAATACTTAAGGTTCTTAGGATCTTGCTTCAGCTTCCCTTAGTGACCACATCTCTCAACACAAGTCTTCACTTACTTTTTGTGCCCATCTATTCCCAAACATTTCTTTTTGTCCCTTTTAAGTTCTAGTCCTCCAATTCTTTTTCTGGTCTGGTGCACATGCGTCATTGCCTGGAAGGGTGCTCTCTATTTCTCCACGTGTTTAACTTCTGTGTGTCTTTTAAAATCTGGCTCAGCTATCACCTCCTCTGTTGAAATACTGTGCGATGGCTTCCAGTAGAGCAAGTTGGTTCTTCAGTATTAAAGTATCTATTTATATGTCTTTCTCCACTGCTATTACACTTTGGGCTCCTCAATGACAAGAAGTGGGATTATTCATCTTTTATTCCCAGAGGCTAGGTCAGATGCTGTACTTAAGAAGTGCTCAAGAAATGTTTGGGAATAGATGGGTACAAGGAAGTAAGAAGGAAAGCAAGGAAATCGAGAGAGAGAGCAGAGAAAGGAATGGAAGGAAGAGGGGAGGACAAGAGGGCAGGAGGGAAAGAGGTAATGAGACTTTGTTAATAACCCTAATACTTCCATTTGTGAGGCTTCTTTTTGTGCTACCAATCTGTTAGATCTTCATAATTACTGAATGAGTTGAGAAGGAATCAACTCACACTAACTTAGAAACAGACTTGTCTGGATTTCCCATCTAATAGTTGAAGAAAATATCAGTATTTATTGGCTTGGATGACAGTCAGTGGTTAAATGTTTTCACTACATCTATGTTAACCCATCAAATATGCCATTCCTCGATCTGAGTTGAACCCATAAATATTTAGGTTTTTTTGAACTAAAAATGTAAAAAGGCCTCACTTTCCTATTCATAAGGTGATTTCTTTTTTGAGTGAGCAGTTTCATCCTGCTTCTTGAGGCCCTTGTTGTTGATTTTAGGAAATGTCCCACAGTGAATCTTGATTTAAAGGATTTATTTCTTGCCTTCACCACTGTAACATGACTTCCTGCAGTTCACCCCCATCTAAATATGATGTTTTTAAAATCCTAGTTTAACACTCTTTATAAAACTCAGTGCAAAATATTTTCAGTGAATATTTCAAACATTGTGTTCTTTGGACTGTAAAGTGATTCCTATGTTTACTAAGGTTTCAGGTTTTTTTTTTTTTTTTTCTTTCCATGTCCACGTTAAGTAACAAGCAGCTTTCTGGGGTGTCTACTCTTGGACGTCAGCTACCTTCAGTAAACACATTTACAGTACCTCTTGGCTCAGCTAGCTTTTTTTTTAAGGAAAGTGCAGAATTTACTTCATATTGTATAATGCAATCATGCCTAAGGCCATATATCATTTCTGATTACAACTGTTGTGGTTTTAGATGAGGAATGCCCATAGTGAGGGGGAAAAAGGGAAAATCCTAAAGATTACACACACATTCTTCCTAGTTATCCTGTCCTGAAGGAAATCCTCCTGTCAGCTTAGGATACATTTTATTTGATTATCACAGGGGTTTTTATATGAAAGTGTCACTATAAAAGTTTCATCTTGGCTAGGAAAATCACAGGTATTATTACCATATAAGACTTTTCTTACTAGCTTAAAAGAAATCATCAGTTCATCATATATTATTTGTCTTGAAAATAAAAGTGAGAATAAGGTCATAATTAAGATTCTCCTTGACAAAGAATATCCATGAATTTCCCTTGAGTAATTTTTAACATTGTCTCAGATAGGTGAAATGGCACTCCCTGAACAATATGTAGTTAATTTATTTGTTTCATCATCCAGATTTTAATGAACAGAGGAGTTCATATTGTTTTAGGCATAAGGTAAACAGAATATACATATTTTTTTTTAGATCTACTGAATACTGCTCAATCTTAAATGTCCCTTGTTTACATATGATATCCTGTGTTGCAAGGACTTATTCAGGGAGATTTAATATCTTAGAAGAGTATGATTTTTTTAGTTAAAAGAGTGTGGTCAGGGTTTTTACACTGAGCATTTCACTGCTAATTAATTTCCACAAGTCCAAGTAAATGTACATAGAAAGCTATTTTGGGAAAGCTGAATTGCTAAAGAAAATTCTAAGTCCTACTACTGAGTAACATGTCTATAAATTCAAGTTTCTAAACTACCATATGTTCTTCACAAAACCAAATTAAGTGAACTTCTGCTCTTGACCAAGATGGAATAACAGAGACTAGATATATTCCCCTGCTTAAAAAAACCAGAAATGAACAAAATATGAAATACCAGTTTGCAAGATACTAGATATTTGACAGTGAATTCCCTAAGCGATGAGAAACAAATGAAGTGAGCCTCAGTGTCACCTCAGTTTACTTCCTAGAGGGTTTTTAATCTGAAACTTAGAGAAGGACAACCAGGCTGAGCCTGACAAACACTTAGAGTGGAGATGTCAGTGCTGAGAGTCTGGGAGATGAAGGTGGGCAGAGTTCACAAAATGATAGGAAAAGAACTACATACGGTAGAACCCTGAAAATGTGAAGGGGTTTCCCTCTAGTATTTAGTCAAGTCCTAATCAGCACATATGTGTGAGGAAATTATGCAAAGCTGGAGAACAACAACCTGAGGGGAGAAGAGATAACAGTGGCCATACTTCCATGGCGCTGGGAACAATACTTGTTCAAACTCTGCAGACGGGACCATCTAACTCACCCAGCCTTGGCTAGTGCACACACAGAGGTTCCCCTCAGTAGTGGTGAATAATTAGCTCTAGATGAACACGGCTCTGGTCCTTTGTGATTGATCTTGAAAGCAAGACCTGAGAAAGGACCAAACTGTTTTCAGGTAATTTGTACCCAAGAATAAAGCTTGAGAATATTTTTAGGAACACAAATCCATCCAGCAATTAACAAGGTAAAATTCACTATGTCAGACATTCTATCAGAATTAGCAAGTATGCAAAGGAGTAGGAAAATACAACCCATAATCATGAGAAAAATCAGTCAAAAATGACCCATAAGTGTCAGAAATTTTAGAAAACAATGCATTCAAACAGCTATTAAAACTATTTCATATGTTTACAACAGCAGAAGATACAAAAATACACCCAATATTTTTGCTTCCATATGACCAGTACTGTGTGGGAGAATGTATCATAAGCATGTATTTATATGGGCAAAGTGTTAAATATAACAATATTTCTTTCCTCTGTGTATTTCATTTGTTAGAATAGCAAATAAGTGTATTTTAGCAAATAAGTGTATTTAGTGGAAGTTCATGTTAGGAAAGGTCCAACATTTTATTTGAATGCAAAACATGCCATGTTATTAAATATAACTTGGATAATGTTATTTTGGGGTTAGGAGTTACACTGTTGCATTCATAGTATTTGATAGCAAATACTGTTCTATCAAAATTTATGTTAAATTCACAATAATTTCTGTGTCTTAAAAATATTGATTACATATGATAGGATTGTAAAATAGACCTTTCCATATTTTAGATATTAATCTCTTATTGGACATATCATTTGCACATATCTTCTCCCATTCATTAGGTTGTCTTTTTGTTCTGTTGATGGGTTCCTTCACTGTTCAAAAACCCTTTATTTTGGTGTAGTCCCAAGAGTTTGGTTTTTGCCTTTGTTTCCTTTTCCTTAAGTGTATCTGGAAAAAATATTACTATGGTCAATGTCAGAGAAATGACTGCCGGTGTTCTCTTCTAGGACTTTTATAGTTTCAAGTCTCATGGTTCGGTCTTGAATCCATTTTGAGTATATTTTTGTATATGGTGTAAAAAAGTGGTCAGTTTCATTCTTTTACATGTAGCTGTCCAGTATTCCCAGAATCTTTTATTGAAGACACTGTCTCTTGCCTCCTTTGTCATAGATTAATTGGCCAAAAAATGCAGGTTTGTTTCTGGGATCTCTATTCTGTGCCTTTGATCTGTGTGTCTCTTTTGTGTCACTACCATATTGTTTTGATTGCTTCAGCTTAGCAGTACATCTTAAAATCTAGAACTGTGACACCTCCAGCTTAGTTTTTTCTTGGGATTGCTTTGGCTATTCGGGGTCTTCTTCTTCTGTGGTTCCATACAAATTTTAGTATTATTTGTCTAGGTCTGTGAAAAATGCTGTTAGTATTTTAATAAGGATTGCATTGAATCTGTAGAATGCTTTGGGTAAAGAAGCTATTTTAACAATATTAATTCTTACAATCCATGAGTGTGGAATATCTTTCCATTTGTTTGTGTTACCTTCGATTTCTTTCATTAGTGTTTTATAGTTTCCAGAGTACGGGTCTGAATTGGTTAAGCTTATTCCGAGGTGTTTTAATCTTTTTTGGTGCCATTTTTGTAAATTTCTCATTCTGTGATTTCATTGTTAGTGTATAAAAATGCTACTGATTTCTGTGTATTGTGTATCCATTGTTTGTCTTTTTTTATTGATGTGGAGTATAAATAAATCACAGTTTGTTTAAAAAAAAACCCTTTCATCTGAACATAAGTCAAAACTCTTTGATCAGTATTATTCAAATAAGCATAGGACTTCTGGTTAAAAACATATAGATGACTGACCCCTTCAATATTTTCATTTTATGGGTAATATGCATTTTTAATTTCATGTTATATACCTCTACTTTGGTAATAATTTATTGGTGGTAGCATAGTATGATTCTATTGCAACACAATAAAAAGGCATAAAGTAAATTTTTAAACACTTAAGATAAATTCTACTTGGTGTTGTAGATGTGCAAATAGTTAAATAATCTAAATGTCATCTTTACTCAGTCTTTTATAGGTTGTCTATAAAATCTGGAAACCTAGATAATATTTTATTTTTCAGAGAAGAGACCAAAGATATCCTTGATGATATTATGTACATTTGACTATGCCTCCAGACTTTATGAACACCCTGTGCTCTTCTTTAAATAGTAAATGCATTGCTTCTCAGCCATTTAGCTAAGATGAAGTATAGTATCTGTTCTTATCAGCTTAAATGGTAAATGAGAAGAATATGTCTTATTGTAATAAATTACTAGAGTTTGGCATTTTCATGAACTATTTATATCATAATGCAGTTTATCTAATGGTGTAATGCATTTTTCCATGTAAAATATGTTTTAATTGTGAATCATATCTTTGACCAAGGATTTAGCAACAAGTAAATTAGAAGAATGATCAAGAAAGCAACTTTTATCATCTAAAATAAGGAAATCTTGGCCCAATGATTAATTATGGAAATTTGGCCAGGAAGAAGATTTTAGTGGTCCTCTAGCACAACTCATTTATTTTATAGGTACGGAAACCGAGGCTCAGATAAGTTTGGCATCTTTTCCAGATCAAAAAGATAAAGCACAGCAGCGCAGGGCCTAGAGCTCTGTTGTCTTTGTATTATTTTTGTTGTTGCATAACAAATCACCAAGAGCCTAGTGTTTTAAAACAATAGTTGTTTATTAACTCAGAATCCAAGGTGACTGGACTGGGTTCTGCGCTTCGCTATCATAAGGCCCAAATCAAACTTCTAGCCAGGGTGAACTTCTGTCTGGAGGTGAGGGAAAAGAATCCACATACAAACCCATTCACCAAGTTGGCGGAATTCAGCTTCATGTTGTTGTGGGCCTGAGGTCCCGGTTTCCTTGCTAGCTGACGGCTGGAGCTCACTGTCAGCAGCTAGAGACCTGTCTCTGGTCCTTGCTCAGCCTCGCTCCACCTTCAAAGCCAGCAATAGTATGTCATTTCCTTCTTGCGGTTCACAAGTTTTACCTTCTCTCCTGCAACCAGTCAGGGAAAGCTTTCCACTTTAATGGCTTATGAGATTAAATCAGACCCACCTGGTCTGATCTGCTTTTATTTTTATGTTTTTAAATGTTTATTTTTGAGAGAAAGAGAGGGAGACACAGAATTCGAAGCTGTCAGCACAGAGCCTGATACAGGGCTTGAACCCATGAACTATGGAATCATGACCTGAGCCGAAGCTGGACACTTAACCGACTGAGCCACCAGGTGCCCTGAAGCCTTTATTTTACATTCAGCCGTGTGTACTGCATAATTGGAGGAGTGATATTTCCTCATATTCACAGATCCTGTGGATCTTTGTGGGCAACTCTGCCTGGTATATTCCTGAATTTATTCTGATTTTCTTTGTATTGCACCAAACAACCTCATTCTAAGAGATCTATAATATAAATATAAAAGTTTATATATATGTACAAAAACTTATCTATGTCTCCCACAAATATAACGTTGATATTCATGTGGCTCATTCTATCACTTTACAAGATCTCTGCCCATTTTCTATCTTTTTCTGAACACTTTTATCTAAAATTGTGCCCTCTTTGTGTCACTCTTATTCCCCTCATCCTGTTCTATTTTTCTTACCCTGCTTCATCTTTCTTCTCCCTGGAATGTCAGTTCAGTGCGAGCACATTCCATGTCTGCCTTGTCCGCTGCTGGACTCAGTGCTTCGAACAGTGCAGGGCCACGCCCTGTTCTTTAAATATTTATCGCAAAGAGAAGAATGTACGGCAAATGTTAATATTCATAGGTTGGCTATAATGACTTGTTTAATTTTTATTAAATCATTCCATATGCCTTTGGAAAAAATTAATATGCTCAAATAGGGTTTCTGGGGAAGTCTAAAGTGAAGAAATTGCACCTAGGGGGCAACTGGTGGACATAATTTGAGCTTTGAAATTGGTATCTGTGAAATGGAATTCTGTCTCTCCGAGCTTACTTAAAAAGCTAACTTCTAGGAGTTTCAGATTACTAGAATGCACTCTAGTAGGGACTCCTTCCTCTACTCTTGGATTTAGTAGAGGTCAGCTACACAACCAGAAGTAAGAGAGATTATGATTTAGTCAAGAAGAAAAGAGAAATGGTAATTAAAATGCTATTCAATGTACAGAATGATAATATTTGGAAATTAAAAACTATCCTGTCTTTCAAAGTTAAGTTTTAGCTGAATAAGAGCAACAGAAGAAACAAACTAGGAAACAGATCACTGGTAGCAATGCTCTTAATTTCAAGTGAGATAAAGAGAATAAAATAATTAATTTGGGAGATTAAGCAGAGCATGTCAAACTTTTCAAAGGATGGTGTAACCTAAAAATAGTTTATTAAAGAAGGTGGGAATGAAAATGAGTACAATGATGACTATAGCAGGAAGCATATATACGGGTTTATTTATCAGGGCTCTTTTAGATTTAGTTGTTAGGAACTAACATCAAACAATCGTAAGCAAAAAAAAAATTTTTTTAAGTATTAAGAGAGAAAATGAGGTGGCAACAGTTTATTGACTCATGGAATTGAAAAGACCAAGTTTCAGGAATGGTTGAATTCAGTGCCTGAAAGTTGTCAATGGAGCACAATTTATTCTCTCCATTAGTAATCTTTATTTTCCTCTTCTTGCATAAATTTAGGTCAAGAACTATCCCTGGGCTAGTCCCAAGCAGCTTCCATATTATATTCTGCTAGTTTCAAGCTTAGTAGAGGGAATTTCTCTTTCCTAGTAACTACAAATAAAATAATCCCAAGTTATAGTTTCATTGGCATTATTTAGACCATTTACCCATCCATTAACCAATCACTAGAGTCAAGGAAATGGATTATAGTGCTAGTCCATGCCTGGGTCAATGCCCACTGCTAGGGCTGAGTACATGGGGTAGAGTGGGGAATTGAGCATGGGTGGGCATAAATCCATATACCTACGTGGACCTCCAAGAGAAAGATAGATTCCCCCACTCCTAGAGTTGTCATATTTAGCAGATAGAAATACAGGATTCTCCTTTAAATTTGAATTTCAGATAAACATTGAAAAAGGTTTTAGTATTAGGTGCATTCCATGTGATATTTGGGACATACCTATATTTTAAAAACTGTTGTTTATATGGAATTTGAATTTAACAGAATATTCCATATTTTGTCTGACACCTCTGCCCACACTCCCACATTTCAGTGATGTATTCAAAAAAACAGGTGGAGCGGACTAGGCAATCAACAATAATGAGAGTCCCCTACCACGGGAATGAAGGACTATACCTTTCATGAGAATGCAGAAGTGATCTCCAGGCTAACGGCTTGTAATAATAATAAGGAAAATGAAACACAAACCTGCATTAATACCAACAAAGATAGAATAAAAGAGCCCACCGGAAGACTTTACTGGGGAATATAGGAAGAGGCAGATCTAAAAAGGAGAATTCAGAAATGAGGGTTACCTGTAGGACATCTGTTTCCCTCTCAGTTTTTACTTCAAGGCCTTCCCCCTTCATCTTCAGTGAAGGCCAGCCTTAGTTACAGGGGGTGATTTCTGACTGGACTAAGACTTACGTGGGGTTCTGTTCTTATTATCTGTGCATTCACATTTTACACGGGCATGTGACTCCTTTCTGGCCACTGAAACATATAGTTAAATGTACTGGGCTTCTAGGAAAGATTTTTGGCTACTCCTAAGAAAGATGTGCACAAAGATACAATTTGTTGTACCTGGCTATGATGCTGGAATTGGTGCTGCCATTTTGAAATAATGGAAGAAACCAGTCTGGAGAATGACAAGAATCTCGCCAAGAATGACAGAATATGAAAAGATGGAAAGTGCATCCCTGATGATCTATCGATAAACTAACTCCGGAACCCTCTGACCTCTCAGCCTTGTAAGGCAAACAAATATGCTTTCTGATTGTTTAAAATACTTTAAAATTTTATTTGCAGCTTAAAACATTTTAACAGACATACAGGAGATTCATGCTAAAAGTCACAATTTTGTATGTATTGGAGGTGACTTTTCTGTTTGGTTAGTTTGCTAATGGTCATAAACTAAAATCATAAAAGTTATTTTTTTCACTTAAAAGGTAAGATGTTTTCTATTTTTAAAAAATGCTCTATGTTCTCCTTTAAAGTAGTCACTGAAAACAAAAGCAAACATATACTTTTAGAATTAGAACTTTTGAGGAAAAGAAATCACGGAAACTAATATATTCATTCAATGGTAATGTCTTTTTTTTTAAAAAAGCAACAGTTACTTAATGAAACTTCAGAATTGACATCATAAATTGGCGTGAATCTAGCTCTTTGAACTATCATTATGGAATTTCCCAGTTGGTGAAGTTTCAGCTGCTTTTCACAGAAATATTGTATACCTTGGTGAAACGTTGCCACCATATATAGAGATGCTGTTAGTGTATCTTTTTAGGAATTATAAAAATATCATTTTTTAAAAATATGTCCATGGGAAAGTCACTATTGAATGATATAAACAGGTCAACACAACTTAATTCCTCTCTGCTTTTGATGTTAGCATATGACATTTGTTGAATTTTATGCCTGTTTTCAGCTCTGATCTTAGGATCCCCACCTACTATTGGGAAATCCAGCTTGTGGCACCCCAGTCACTTCATTTTTATAACCATATTCTGTTCATGACGAATGTTAAATTTATACATACAGACTCGTTCTATGTTTATGGTTACTGTGAAACATTTTCTTCCTCATTTTTTGAAGTAGATGCACTATAAAGAAAGCTGGGACATTTTGGTAAAGTAAACCTTAATTTCTCAACCACTTATTCACTTAAAAAATTGACTGGCATTCCCAAATGGAACAGGCAGCATGAGGAATTTACACAATAAAATCGTCATCAGTGTCCTATCTCTTACGTCGATTCAGTGACATATAAAAGAAAACTCAGACTTGGCCTCAGCTTGATGGAAGGGCAGTACTATGGGTCAGATCTCTTTTCTGTAACTACCCTTTCATACTAAGCACATGCCTTGAGTGGAGAGCCACCTCAGAGAACACCTGACATCATGTCTACATTGCAAGAAGCAGGAAGGAATACTGAATAAAGAACCAAAGGGTCTAATCTACTGAGATGAATCACATTCCTTTGAGGAGCCTTGGTGGAAGCCTTTCATACCAGCCTATTTAAACCACTGAAGTATAAGCAGTGTTTCTACTTCTCTCTCATTGAATTAGTCTTAGTCATGTGTGGACCTTTGTGCCAGAAAGACCGGGCGTGACTTTTAGATGGGTTCATTACCACCTGAAATAAAATTAACGTTCTAACTCCTTAGGGAGGAGAGAATGGTTATAGGGTAGATGACTCTATTGCAGTCTCTGTCACAGTATGCTGGAGATTACTTTGTAGCCCCAAATGTCTTTGTATCAGATTCAGAACTTGATCAGAACCTGTACTTTTCCGGTTTTGCCTTGTCTCCTGCCATTTTTTAGACTGTAGAATTTCTTCTGGTTTGGGAGTAATTTCACCAGCCCACCCATCCTATAAATATGATTAGGTATGCAAACACGCCATATTCTATTCTGAAAATGCCTTAAGCCAAAGTGCTCATAATCAGCAAAACAAGTTATATTCTACTTTATCTCTTTGGTAAGTCCAAAGTACTGATTTAACACAAATAATCCTATCTTTAACACTAAAAATAACTATATTTATTGTGCCTTAGTCGATCATATGTACCCCCAAGTAGTGTATATCTTCAGTAACAGGCTGTGTAGTAAAGTTACTTTTTTTCTGAAAGTTCACATACAACAATTGGGAAGGTAGGGAGCACAAAAAGGGGTAAAATAAGAAGGTTCCCCAAATGGTAATTAATTCACATCAACAACTTGAAAGGTAAGTTTCAAAAAAGTTTGAAAAAAAAGGAAACTCACTCAAAGTACTAAGAAGGATTACCTTTGATATTACTGGGAAGCTTGGAAGGTACTCGGAGGATCCCTTTTCTGGAATGAAGGACACCGTACCTACTGAAGGGCCTTCTTTATTTATTTATCCTAAAAATGCTCAGTCTTCCCACTGACTCTGTTATCACATCCACCACAATTTGTTGTCCAACTCAGCTACAGCCATTCAAGTCACCTTGGATGCACTTACTTAAGAGGATGCCAGGGCGCCTGGGTGGCTCAGCCAATTAAGCCTCTGACTTCCGGCTCAGGTCATATCTCACGTTCGTGGGTTCGAGCCCCACATCGGGCTCTGTGCTGACAGTTAGCCTGGAGCCTGCTTCCGGTTCTGTGTCTCTTTCTCTCTCTGCCCCTTCCCCTCTCATGCTCTGTCTCTCTCTCTGTATCAAAAGTAAATAAAAACATTAAAAAAAACCACATGTCAGCAAACAGGGCTTTCCTGATGAAAAGCCTCCCCTTGCTTCCCATTGCATTTAAAAATAAAATCCAAAGCCCTGTGTGGTGGGCCATGCCTGCCTCCTCAATTTAAAATTAAAAAAAAAAAAAAAAAAAAAAAAAAAAAAAAGGGGATGCCAGCAGAGTGCCACCGCAGACCCAATGCCAAATGTAACTCTGCTTTCTTTTCCTGAACTTGCCTATTGCCTTCTCTGTGATTCCTCTCAGCCCTTTTCACAGTAAACAGATCTGATGGGGGTGGGAGTGTGGACGTGATTAGCATGACACTCACCTTTCATTTTTCCTGTTCATGTATTTCATGGGGCACAGAAATAATGGTAGAATTAGACACAGAGGCATCTTAAATTTTGTCAAATCGTGTGTCAGCTTGTAAACGTAGAAGCTTTCTAAAGGTGTAAGCTATTACCAACAGGCATGTTCTAATACTCTGGCTAGATTTGCTTAAACTATAGGTCGTGTGATTCCAGCCTACATAATGGTTTGTGATTACATGATACAAACTCAGCTCCATTCTGCATATGAGTCCAGTATGACTCTGGTTCCCCGAGTTGACACTTACAGACATGCCAAATGGTTCTTTAGCTTCTCAGGGTCTGCCACGTGCAGTGCTCATTAAATATGCATTGAGTGAAAGTCAGTGCCGTCTTTAAGCAGACTGTTTTCAATTTTGTATTAAATTTTTTAATCTACCAAACAAGCTTGTCTCATTGGGGTTCGTCTTAATTTACCTACAAGTAAACATCTTAGATTCCTTTCTCCTTGTACCAACAGTATGCTTTTAAGGAAGTATTGTCACCCTCATTCTTTCTAAAGTTATTAGCAGTTCAGATTTCCCTTCACTAATTCTAGATTTTTTTTCTCACCTCTATTTAAAAAAAAACTATAACTATTTGATTTGTTATATATAAAATAAAATGTAGAAAGCTTTAAGAGGTGTAGGAGACTTCTCAAAATTGTTGTCATCATCATCATCATCATCATCATCACGATAGTAGTAACAGTTGTTGAGCACTTACATCCAAGCACTGTGCACACTGCCTTTACTATAATCATCTCTTCATAGAAACTCTGCAAATTAGGTATTACCCCATTTTACAGTTGAGGTTTAGAGAGGTTAGGCATCTTAACTAAATTCACACGGCTGGGCTGTGACACCGACAGCATTTGGAGCCAGGTATGTCTGATTACAAAGCCCATGACAGTTATATTACAGAGTGGACATACTGGGAAAACTTCATTATGAGTGAAGACATTTCATAGCCTCAGATTTGTCTGTAATTAATACTGATGTATTCAGACAAAAAAATGACAGAAGTTATTCCACTTTCTTTGAAGCATTTGACAGTACCCACTTTAGGAATCATAGAAAGAGCACTGTGCAGCACAGAAGGAAATAGGGACAGGAGTGTTCTTGACCTAATCAAGGCAATGGTTAAAAGAAAAAGGCTTCCTTCTTCCTTCCCAGGTTCCTCATGCAATGGAAAAAGAGATTCTCTTCTCTTACCAAAAAACCACCTATTTAAGGAGGGATTCAAAGGCCAAACCAAAGGTGTATGAGAGCAGAATGAACTGTCTTTCTGAAATAAGTATTCAGCCTTCTCCATTCATGCATCAGACTTAATGATACGATGACATTGCTACTATATTTGCATTGGACACTGTCACTGTTAGTTCTGCCAAAAGAGCCATTTTTAGAACTGGGAGCTCATGTGTAAGTTTCCTCTTTGTACACTAACTATCACAACCTCACACTTTCTCAAGTGTGTGAAAGGTTTGAGGTTGAGTTAGGTAAAGCTGTTTGCAGGTGTAGACTCTTGCCCTCAATGTGGGTTACAGTTCTTAAAAACAACTTTTGAGGAAAACTTTCTGTTTGATGTGGATGGCGGTGAGCGCTGTTTTTGTATTGTGGAGTCAGTGTGATTCCCCGATGAGAAGAAAATTCCCAGTTAATGACCTAGCATTTGGCTTGGGTCAAAGTGAATTACAGTATGTCTTTCAAATCTCAGTAGTCCCTTGCCCATCCTTGCAAGGGAGGGTGCTGATGTTTCTGTGTGTTTTTTAATAGTGGAAAGGGTGTGAGTAAAATCTGTACCTCTACTACTTCTAATCCCATGTGGCTAGGGCTTGGTCATCAATCTTCCCGGCCAAGAGACACCTTTTTTTTTCCCCCCTTCAACTTTACTAAAACCACAAAGGTGGAGAGGAAAATGCCTATTTGTTAATGTCAGACACCGATTCAAATGGCTTACAGGCCCCAGTGAAGCATGAAGTAAGCCTGCCATGAGTCAGAACTGGTTCTGTCAAACTTGTTTTTAGATATGGGGTTGTTATAGACATCAAGGCAGTTTGTAAAATAAAATCCTTTCCAGCCTATATATATTTGAAGTAGAAGTGAATCTACTTTCAGTTTTGTACCATTAGTTTTGAATAGTATCTTTTATTTCAGCATCCAGATGATAAATTTTATTTTCCATTTCACAAAAACATTTTTCCTCATCAAAAATACGGTAATCTGAAAGAAGATAAGCAAGATAGTTAGAACCTGAGAATGCCTATCTTATTCTCTTTCTAAATAGAAAGATATGGATATCCATAGAAAGTCTATGGATATTTGTGTGTGTGTCTCTCTCTCGTGTATGTGTGTGTGTGTGTGTGTCTGAGAGAGAAAGAGAGAGATGTCCATTTGGAAAGTAAAAAAAAATAAATTTCTTCAACTGTATTAAATTTAAAAATTGTTTATTCTTTTATTTTTCTTTGGACGTAGGTATGTTCTGATTGACTTCTTAGTTTGGTGTCTCACAGACTCAGATACATAGCTATTGAAATGACCTGCTGTCCAGATGACGGCCAGTACAAATGCGGAGGCCTGTAGTGTATTCCTAGCAGCACTCACTATGAAACCATCCACCTAAGGAAAAAAGTAATATATCATGACTAATAGTCATTGCACCAGGTGTTCCTGTGTTGCCATGTTCTAATTTGGTTTTTAAGTTAAGGCTACTGGTGAAAGGAGTAATTTAAATTTATGTGATACAAATTCCAGCCTCCTCCACTCCCCAGGATTATAGTAACTTAAACTAACCACTCTAAACTTACCAACACATGATTTTAAAATTTATAATAACTACTTGGCAACTGCTCTCTGTATCCCCACTTTCTTTGCTCTGCACTGTGAATGCAGCTAGAGGAGGACTAAACGACACACTCTTCTCCTCTTGGAGCCTTCAGTGTGGCGTGGTGCTCTCTGTACAGTGATGTTGCTTTACCCTCAGTGTTGCTATTCCATGTTGAAGCAGCAGTCTGTCTGATCATATGCATGTGTACGTGATGTAAAGAATAAACTGTAAAGCAGCATCCCAGTGACTGAAGTACAGTGACCCCCTAGATGGATTCTTTTTTTGTAAAAAGCTGTTAGAAGTCCCATCGGGGAAGCTGAAATGCCTGAGTTCCTTTTGTTTCTTAATAGAGTCGGACCTGGAAGGCCTTGACGATGTAGATACTATTTCCAGCAGCATTGACCAGCAGCTGAAGGAAGCGGTGCGGCGCCGCAGACACGCAGGAGAGAACGATTACAACATCGAGGTGCTGCTGGGGGTGGACGACTCCGTGGTCCGCTTCCATGGCAAAGAGCACGTCCAGAACTACCTCCTCACCCTCATGAACATTGTGAGTAGCGACCCCTCTCTGAGATTTCTTGATCTTTTAATTCACTTTTGTCTGTGTCTTTTGGAAGCCTATATGAGGACTCCCAGGACCACGCCCCACATCCCAAATGTGTACATAACTGCATTAGATTCAGATCTTGATCTCCGTATTTCACATACAAGGAGGCAAAAATGAAGGGAGCATGAAATGAAATTTTCTATTGGGTGATTGGCCAGTTTTCTATTGTCATCAAAGGGAAATCATAAATTTAAAATGTAATAAGATGAAACTGTACCGTGAGTTATGATTCTCATTTTGTTTTGAGGATAATCAAAACTCTCATGACTTTGTCCACTTGCCTTGATCTGGGTCACCAAGGATGAAATAACATCATTTTGTATCCCAGGATGACAAAGAATGATTTTAGGCCTCATACCTGTGTGGATGCCTGTTGTTAGAGCTTTTGAATAAGAGTGATATTTTCAGCATTAATCAACTGAAGGTTACATATGTCCAGAGCACAGTCAACCCTTGGCACCCTGCTGCACTGCAGTAATAAAGAGCTCTTTAATTTTTTCCTTTATTTCTCCTTTATGAGCCTTAATCATAATGCAGGAGAAATTTAGTCTACATCCTAACACTGGGATTCTCTTTTTCCTTGTGAATTGGCAGAGAGCAATTGAGGAGAAATAGTATTTAAACCACCTACTTCTAAAAGATAATTGAGATAGTAGTGTGCTCCATTTTATATACTTTACCTCCTAGGATTATGAAATACGTATTTACTGATCTAGCAAATTTATTACCTAAGCCTATTCTTTTTCAGCCATGATTTTAATTTAACTTTTTTAGTTATCTATATTTATAGTTTATCTTCTTTCCATGCTTCAGATTGGATTTCAAATTATTATAATGGAGAAGAATAATTACTAATTTTATTAATCATTATGTTATTTCTACTAACATTTAAGCCTATATGTTAAATATATTTTTGTTCATTGAGATGCCAGTTTATAAAATATACATATACCGTGTGCCTGCTAAGATGGAAAGGCAGCATAGAAATTATTTTTGTTTGCTCATTGGCACTGCCTGCTGTTAGGGAGCCTGAACATCACACAGAAGACAAATTATTAGCTTTGACAATCGATGTGTATGGAGGACCATTATTTGTAAATTACATGAATGTCTTCGACTATTAACTTTTTGTAGACTTGCTGGTGATGAAACTGTGGGCATGCTGGTTAGCCTCTTTGTGATTCAGTCTCTCCATCTAAGTAATGCGAAAAATAATAGGACTTAACCTTACAAGGCATGTTGAGAGGAGTAAATGGGTAAAAACAAGCTATTGTGCTTTGTCTAATGCTATGTACATACACATGTGGAAGGAAACAATCATGTTTTAGATTTCCACATGAAGTTTACTTACAAAATTACCTAAAACTTAAAAACCCTAGGAAGATGCTATTCACAGTTACCTCATTCCTTGTGCCCTGGGCTGCTTTGTCCTACCAGCAGGGACAGCAGTCGGTCCTTATGGACTTGTTAATCTCCCTCCCAGTATTCAGAACTATGCATGGAGTCATGCGGCAGAGATTCGATATGGTCCTTGTCCTCACAGAACTTATAATTTAGTCAAGAAGCAAAGAGAAAAATACATAGGAACTTTTTTTTAAGTTAAGCAATTAAAAACATGCTATTATTAAGAGTTATAGGTGCCATACTATAAATTGCTATAAGACTTTGGAGAAGGCAGCTGTGACAACAGTCCTCCAAGTCCTGAAAGGTTGAGAGTATTAAATTAGGACTTAGGAGGCAGGGGCTTTCGTTCTAGTTCTGTTGCTGGTTGGTTCTATGGCCTTAGGAAAATCACGTCCCTACCTGGGATTTCATTTCTGTGTTTATAAAATCGAAAGACTCAGTAGGATGTTCATTAATTCTGTAATTCATCAGGAAGCTGGGAGTTAAACTGGGTCTTTAGAGACTTGTTTTTCTATGGTTGTGGGTTGTTGTTTTTTGTTTGCTTTGTTTGCTTTTGTTTTCTGGAGGGCCCATAAAAATGTAAAGGATTTCTAGGTAAAATCTTTTGACAAGAAAGTAGAAATGGATAAAGTTTATTTGTCAGACAGCCCTTCTAATTTGAAGGGCATCAAAGAATAAAACAAAGTGCAATATTATAGATTTAATAACAGTCCAAAGGGCTGCTTTATTTTTAAGACCATTAAAAAAATTAGATAATAGACTGAGTCTTTGTCTCGAATACCAGAAATTATTCTAAAGTCAATAATGCAGCAGAGAACAGAAGTATAGTAGAGACAATAATTTTTTTAAACTTTTTTTTTTTACTGTTTTATTTATTTTTGATACAGAGGGAGAGCATGAGAGGGGGAGGGGCAGAGAGAGAAGGAGACACAGAACCGGAAGCAGGCTCCAGGCTCTGAGCTAGCTGTCAGCACAGAGCCTGATGCGAGGCTGGAACCCACGAATGTGAGATCTGACCTGAGCTGAAGTCAGAGGCTTAACCGACTGAGTCACTCAGGTGCCCTGAGACAATAATTTTTAAAATTGAAGAAGTTCATTGCATCTGAAATCATTGATGTAGGAAGGCATTTGGCAGAGACAATAATAACATTCCTCCTTTTCCTTTCCCAAGTTCATAACCAGCTGAAAGTTAAACATGGTCACAAGACATATGGAAAATTGTTTTATTATTGATGCGAGCTGAATTGCACATAATTTAAATGTATAACCACAAAGATTTTCCTTATTCTAAATCAGTGATTCTCAGCAGAGGGTGCTTTGTCCCAGCCTCTGTTTCCAGGGACATTTGGCAATGTTTAGAGGATTTTAGTTGTCACAAATGGGGAGGGGGGTTAATGCCACTAGCAGAAGAGGTCAGGGATGTTGCTAAACATATCACACAAGGACAGTCCTACACAACAAAGACTTATGAAGTTTTTATATTACATTTAAGTATATAATAGTCATTCTAGAATAATACACCTATATATTATATTTAGGTATAAGCTAAAATGTCAGTATGCTAGAGTTGATAAATCCTGTTCTAAATTAGACAAACTTACAATTCCCATCCCTATCCAGCTGAATAATTTCAGGTTTCCTTTATAAGTGCTGGCAGACCATTTTAAGTATGACAGACTGAAGACCGAATGCTTTCTTCTCCTTCCCACCCCCTCGCCCTATTGTAGACTGACTATTAAATCCCAAACAGTGAAGTGAGCGTGCTCATTACCTTGTCTCAAAATGATCAATTAAATAAGAGTTGGATAATGATATTCTAACAAAACTACCTCATGGAAATTTAAGGCAAAGAAAGTTGGGTTTTCCTTTCACCTAACAATGTTTGAATGTTAACCGTGCTTTATGACTTCCCATGGCTGTCTAAAATCATGGCTCACCAAACCTGAGGCCTACGCGGACACACAGGCTCTCTACATGTCATGCAGGTTCAGGCAGAAACTGTAGGAGAAAACTGAGTGGAGGAGTCTACCTCTTTGCATTGATTTGGGGAGAAATGTGTCTCTGCGGGTAGAGAAAAGAACACGGTTTAACATCATGTGCCACCTTTGCCTTACTTGAGTAGTCAGTGAATACGTTCTTCCTTTAGTTTCCTTGTTGGTCAATTTAGTTTCCATACTAGATCCCAGATGATATTTACTACACAGTTTCCAAACTATTTGAGTAATTTTATGTGTCCAAGTAATTTTCTTCATGCTTGTCACTTTAATTTAAATTGATCTCATTTTTAAAGAGAAGTTTGTATTTCTTATTTCATGCTTTTTTTTTTAATCTTGAAAAGGTCTTGGTGGCTCAGTGAGTTGAGTGTCCAGCTCATAATTTCGGCTCAGTTCATGATCTCATGGTTCATGAGATTGAGCCCCCCATCAGGCTTCATACTTGGCGTGGAGCCTGCTTGGGATTCTCTCTCTCCTTCTCTCTCTACTCCTTCCACACTTGTGCATGTGCACTCTCTCTCTCAAAATAAATATTTTTTTAAAAAAAGAAATTCTTAAACTGTTAAATGTTAAACATCTATTTAACAAAAGAATAGATAAATAAACAAATGAGTATAAATAAGAGATTATGAACAATCTTGGGAGGCAGAAATCGGACTTGAGACAAGAAGATATAAATGACAAATGAAGGCTTTGAATCAGCTTAATTATATAATAAAAGCACATTAAAAAGTCAGTTAACATTTTTTAGGTGTCATTTTTTTCAAGTTTATTTCAAGATGGGAATTATTATTACCCTTTATCTAGAGGAAACAGACTTTAAAATGTTAGTAAAATTGAGGTAAATTTATAAAGTTATTTGAGTGTGCCAAATGGTCTCAAATAATGATAGTGGTGATGGTAGTCATTCTAAGAAGGCAGAGTGGAGCTTCCTGTTTGGTGATTACATCAAGGTGCTGGGAAGGCAGTACCCTTGGAAAGAGCATGCAGCCCTGTGCCCTACCTCTCTATGCTCTGGACGCCTCCCCACATCCACTGCCCTATGCGTCTCTTCTGTCTGACTGCCCCTGAGTTGTATGCTTCATTTAGAAATCAGCAGGTGCACCTGGTGGCTCACTTGGTTGAGCATCCAGTTTTAACACAGGTCGTGATCTCGCAGTTCATGAGTTCAAGCACCACATTGGGCTCATTGCTCTCAGCCTGTCAGCACAAAGCCCACTTCAGATCCTCTGTCTCCCTCTCTCCGCCCCTTCCCTGCCTGTGTTTTCCCAAAAATAAATATTTTAAAACAAATAAATAAAAATCAGTAAATGTGGGGCACCCGAGTGGCTCAGTCGATTAAGCATCCAACTCGAGCTCAGGTCATGTTCTTATGGTTCCTGGATTCCAACCCCGAGTCGGGCTCCCTGCTGTGAGCACAGAGCCTGCTTCAGATCCTCTTTCCCCCATTCCCTCCGCATGCCTGCTCTCACTCTCAAAAATAAATATTAAAATTTTTTTAAATAAATAAAAATCAGGGAATGCATAGGAGGTAGTAGTCTATAGAGGAAAGGCAAGGGAGCCTAGCACCTATAAGGTGACAGGTGACAGACCTTGTCCCAGTAGCAACTTCTCACTGTTTCGGTTTCCTTACCAATAAGGTGGGGATAGCAGTCCTGTGCTCACAAGCGTTCTAAAGAGGAAGGAGACAGTGAATACAATATGCCTGGAAATGACAAGATGCTTTGCAGGTAGGCAGTTCACATTTGCTTTCGAAGAACTCAGAGCTCTTTCACAGCTTGCTCTTTCCCACAGGTCAGCAAGAAAGGGAAGTAGGAAGCTCCTCATGTGATGTGAAGGAGGATACATGTTTGCCAGTATTTTTTGTAGACATGGTTTACCGGTCAGTTTACTGTGAATCTGACTCAGGCAAGGGGCTTTCCGCCAAACAAAACAGCAACACTGTGGGGAGATCTAAACAAGGAGCACAGCCTCCCACCCCCGCCTTGTGGCTCCTGATTTTCCCCGAATCTCAGAGCAGGAGACACTGAAGAATTTGCTCCTGGTGATACGTGGGGGCTGGGCTGGAGCCCGATCTCAGTCCCCAGTCTTAGGAACCCTGATGCCTTTTCCCACTGATGTGCCTGAGGCAGGAGACTGCAATATCAGGGCTGCAAGCCTCTCTGAGTTGGTTTCCTTGTCAGGAGTAACTGGAAGTGGGGGCACGCACTGAGTTCTGCTCTCTTCCTTGGACCGTTCCTTTCTACAAAGCAAAAGCCTTACAGAGCCAGGGTTGGCACAGCGAAACCTGTTGCCACCAGGGTGCGTACAACGACTAGTTATATCAGAGGAAGGGCAGAAGGAAAAAAAACTCTGAGTATTTAGGGCCGAAAAGGGTCTTGGGAAAAGAAAGCAGCTGCCATGCTGTGAGAACACTCAAGTAACTCCGTGGAGAGGCGCATGTGAAGAAAAATTGAGCTCCCCCCTACCCTTGGCCAACACCCCCTCACCAGCCAACAGCCAGTGATACCCTGCCAGCTGCACAAGGAAACCACCTCCGAAGTGGGATCCTTCTCCCTTTCTGCCCCAGTAAAGCCTGCAGTTGAGTAGCCCCAGCTGACAGCTCACTTGCTTCATGACCAACACCAAGCGAGAACCAACCACCCAGCCAAGTTGCTCCCAAGGTCCTGACCCATGGAGTGTGTGAGACAATAAATTATCACTGTTGCTTTAAAAGGGAAGGAGGAGGAGGAGGAGGAGGAGGAGGAGGAGGAGGAGGAGGGGAGAAGACAGGGTTATTGCGAGGAGAAACTTATTTAGAAAATTCAAATTATATTTAATATTTATTTTACTTCAGGCTACTTGTAGTCTAAATATAATCAAGAAAACACTTGAAACACTGTGTCTTATATGTCAGGAGTAATGTTAAACATTTTAAAAAATTTATTTGCTACTTTATTTATTTTTCCCCTATGCTGTCCTTTTCATCCTGTGACTTACTTATTTTACAACTAGAAGTTTGTACCTCTTAATCCCCTTCACCTATTTTGCCCATCTCTACAACCCATGCCCTCATTTACCTGCTATTTTAAATTACCCACATTAATCACCTTTTTGACAAAAATATATTTATTCCATCTATTCCAGGACCATATTGCCTAATGATAGTAATGATTTTGTTGTATGTGAGTGTGGTAAAGTTAAAAGCTAAAATTATTTGCCAGTGATTCTGGGAATTTAGACACAGGAAAGGCAGCACACTAAATTAGTACCTTTCTCTAGAGGATTAAGGATCAAGTGAACAAGTCTGAACAGGCCCTGAGATGCTTTTGCTATAATTCCCTAAGAGGGAGGGGGTACCATCTGCCCATCCCCCTGATTCCTCCGAATCAGTGAAGGAGGAAGTAGGCAGTTGCCTTCCATTTTCTTTTATCTTTAACTCTTTCTTTTTTGTACATCTTGAAATTTATCCAAGTCTCATTTATAAAGAAGAAATGAACAGATATGAATATATTCTAAAACAGAATGACTAACAACCATTCCTAGATTCTTGGCAAGCTTTTTATGTTTTGAACAAGATATATGTGACATGTGTTAAGCCTTTGCTAGGATCTCATATCATATCTTGTTATGTTAAGATACTTTAGTTTTGCTATTTTGTAGCATGGCTGAATTGCTAGGAAAGTGGTTCTCAGCTCTGGGGCATGTCTCATTATACACATATTGATCTCATCGCCTACTGTGTACAAGGCCTTTTTAGGCTTAGGAAATGTCCCAAGCCTACACAGAAGATAGAAAGTTATAGAAAATTCTCTGCCCTCCTAGAGCTTGGAAGAGGAGACAGGTGATAATCAAATGAAGAAATAAATATGTAAGTTTAGGTAGTAACAACTGCTGAGAAGAAAAATAAATAATATTGAAGAGAGAATGTCAAGGAGAGAAGAGGCAAGGTGGGGAATATTTGGGATAGATTAGAAAAAGCATCTCTGAAATATTATGTGGCAAGAGATATAGAAATTCTGTGAGGAAGAGTGCTGGAAAGAGTGATCCAGTCAAATGGCTCGTTAATTGCAGAAGTTCTGAGTCAAGAAAGAGCTTCTGAATCAGGAGTGTTTGGGATACAGGCCTAAGAGTTAGTATTTTCTGAGCCAAATGGGAAATTTTGTTGAAAACTCCTAGTTAAAAATCATTAGTAGGACAATAAAAGCAGAGAAATGAGAGAAGAGATTGGGAAGAAATCTTTGAAAATAAAGAAATAGAAACAAAATTTCTGATAGTAAAAAACAACTAAGTAATTGGACTATCCTGGAAAATTTTCCAGCAATTTCTTTGTATTTTATATTCAAATCCTATTGTCAGAAATCTGTTATCAAGTGAGTAATGGTAAAATTTGCTTTATTTAACTCTGAATGTTCTAGGCAGGTAAGAAATTTTTCTTGATCTGAAGTTATTTTTTTTTAATCTTTTGCTTGCTAATTTATACTTCATGTACTTTAGTACCCTTATACTGTTTCTTTAAAAATATTATTTAAATTCTAGTTAGTTAATATACAGTGTAATATTAGTCTTAGATATACAATATAGTGATTCAACACATCCGCACATCACCTGGATGAATAGTACTCAACGCAAGTGCGCTCCTTGATCCCCATCCCATTTCACCCATTCCCCCATCCACCGCCCGGCTCATAACCATCAATTTGTTCTCTATTAAGAGTCTGTTGGCCTCCCTCTCTCTTTTTCCCCTTTGCCTTTTTGCTTTGTTTCTTAAATTCCACATATGAGTGAAATTATAAGATATTCGTCTTTCTCTGATTGATTTATTTTGTTTAGCATAATACTCTGTAGCTCTATCCATGTCATTGCAAATGGCAAGGTTTCATTCATTTTTATAGTTGAGTAATATTCAGTTGTATGTGTATATATATCTTCTTCATCTTCTTTATCCATTCATCAGTTGATGTATACTTGGGATCTCTCCATAGTTTGGCTTTTGTTGATAGTGCTGCTATAAATATCAGGATGCATGTTTCCCTTTGAATTAGCATTTTTGTATGTGAGTAAATACCACCAGTGCAGTTGCTGGATCTTGGGGAGTTCTGTTTTTAACTTTTTGAGGAATCTCCATACTGTTTTCTGGAGTGGCTGCATAAGTTTGCATTCCCACCATCAGTGTAAGAGGGTTCCCCTTTCGTCACATTCTCTATAATACCTGTTTGATTCTTGTGTTTTTGAGTTTAGTCATTCTCACAGGTATGAGGTGGTATCTCACTGTAGTTTTGATTTGTATTTCCCTGATGAGTGATGTTGAGCATCTTTTCATATGTCTGTTGGCCATCTGTATATCTTTGGGAAAATATCTATTCATATCTTCTGCCCATTTTCATTGGATTATTCATTTTTGGGGTGTTGAGTTTGATAAGTTTTTTTATAGATTTTGGATATCAACTCTTTATCAGATATGTCATGTGCAAATATCTTCACCCATATTGTAGGTTGCCTTTTAGTTTTGTTGATTGTTTTCTTTGCTGTTTAGAAGCTTTTGATTTTGATCAAGTCTCCATAGTTTATTTTTGCTTTTGTTTCCCTTGCCTCAGGAGACCTATCTCAAAAAAAGTTGCTATGACCAAAGTCAAAGAGGTTACTGCTTCTTTTCTAGAATTTTAATGGTTTCATGTCTCACATTTAGGTCTTTAACCAATTGTGAATTTATCTTTGTGTATGGTGTAAGAAAGTTGTTCAGTTTCATTCGTTTGCATTTAGCCGTCCAGTTTTCCCAGCACCATTTGCTGAAGAGACATTCTTTTTCCCATTGGATATTCTTTCTTCCTTTGCAGAAGATTAATTGACCATATAGTTGTGGGTTAATCTGTGTTTTCTCTTCTGTTCCATTAATCTATGTATGTTTGTGCCAGTACCATACTTCTTTGATCACTACAGCTTTTCAATATAATTTGAAAGTACAGGTTTTTCATCTCTTTGGTCAGGTTTATTCCAGGTATTTTATTGGTTTGCATGCAATTATAAATAGGATTGATTCCTTAGTCTCTCTGATGCTTTATTATTGATGTATAGAAATGCAACAGATTTCTGCATGTCAATTTTGCATTTTACAACTTTATTGAATTTGTGTGTCAGGTCTTGCAGGTTTTTGGTGGAGTCTTTAAGATTCTCTATAGATAGTATGATGTTATCTGCAAAGAGCAAAAGTTTGAATTCTTCCTTGCTGATTTGGATGCCTTTTGGTTCTCTGTTGTTGTCTGAATGCTGTGGCTAGGACTTGCAGTACTATATTGAATAACAGTGGTAAGAATGGATGTCCCCATCTTGTTCTTGACCATGGAGGAAAAGCTCTCAGTTTCCCCCCCAGAGGATGATGTTAGCTGTGGGCTTCTCATATGTGGCCTTTATTATGTTGAGGTATGTTTCCTCTAAACCTACTTTGTTGAGAATTTTTATCATGAATGTATGCTGTGCTTTGTCAAATGCTTTTGTTGCATCTACTAAAATGGTCATATGGTTCTGATCTTTCCCTTATTGAAATGATGTATCACATTTATTGATTTGTGAATATTGAAGCACCCTTACAACCCAGAAATTAATCCCATGTGAGCATGGTGAATGGTTTTCTTTTAAATGTATTTTTGGATTTGGTTTGCTAGTATTTTATTGAGAATGTTTGCATCCGTGTTCATCAGGGTTATTGGCCTGTAGTTCTCTTTTTAAGTGGAATCTTTGTCTGGTTTTGGTATCAGTGTAATGCTGGCCTCATAGAATGAATTTGGAAGTTTTTCTTCCTTTTCTATTTATTGGAATAGTTTGAAGAGAATGGTACTAACTCTTCTTTAAATGTTTGCTAGAATTTTCCTGTGAAGGCATCTGGTCCTGGGGACTTTTATTTGTTGGGAGTTTTTTTTTTTATTACTGACTGAATTTCTTTGCTGGTTATCAGTCTGTTCAAGTTTTCTATTTCTTTCTGTTTCAGTTTTGATAGTTTGTATGTTTCTAAAAATGTGTTTGTTTCTTCCAGGTTATCCAATTTGTTGATGTATAGTTTCTTTATAATACCCTCTTATAATTATTTGTATGTCTGTGTTGTTAGTTGTTAATTTTCCTCTCTCATTTGTGATTTTATTTGTTTGAGTCCTTTCTCTTTTCATTCTGATAAGTCTGGCTAGAGGTGTATCAATTTCACTAATTTTTTCAAAGAACCAGCTGATGGTTTCATTGAGCTGTCATGAAAAATGTTAAATTTGGAGAAGCTTGGTGAAGGGTACATAGGAATAATTTATAGTATTTTTGCCCCTTTTTTGGAAGTCTGAGATTATTTCAGAATGAAATTAAAAATAAATATAATGAAAGAACCCTTGACTTTATGCTTTCCCTTGTTTCATTCATTTTTCTTTAAAAGTTAAAAGTAAAATAATCTTTTTTGGAGACTTCAGTTATAGATATAGATAAGTAATCAAAAGAAAGGCTTATGGATTTTTGCCAACCACACGTGAGAAAATATGCAATATGTGATATAATAGTAAATGAAATCAGTATTAAAAATTATAGAACATCACTCTTAAACATCAACTTATTAAAGTAAACTGACATGCATTAATTTGATGAGATTTTATTTAAAGTTACATTTTTGTTTTAGTGTAGTTCTCTTTCAGGTACCTTGAGAGATTATAGCAAGCACATTGCATCTTGCCTATATGTCCTTCACTTTCTCAGCACCCTATTTTTCAAGCCAGAAAACTCCTTTATCATAGAGATGTTTTTCCCTTTGAGGATGTACTTTATTAGGGGAAATTAAGTTTATGAAAATGTATAATGAAATCTAGAAAATATTAATTGAAACAAACAGAAAGTCCCCCAATGAAACAAAACAGTGTCTGACACAGAGTAAACATGCACTAAAACTTTAATTAATACAGTGTTTTAACAAATATTTTAATGCTATATACCAGGTATATGGAGGTAAACACAAAAGACCTACTTCCTACCCATCCCAAGATTACAAACTGGTAGGGAAATCAAATAAGTGCATCATAGGTTATGAAACAAGCAATGCAGGGAACCAACAGTTTGGTTGGAAAGGGAATATGAGAGTGAGTGAGTGATAGGGATTTTACATAGCCACGATGGTAAAGAAAGCCTTTGACCAAGAAGTGATGATTCAATTGAGACCTAAAATAAAAGGGAGAGCCAGCCATTGAACAATGCCCCACGTTTTAGTTACTAAACAAAGCCACCATAGTGGAGTCTTGATTGCAGGGAATCTGATGAAGCATAAAGATGCAGCAAGCACCCTTCAGATCATGGGAGGAGCTTGAACGAAATTTTAAGTGAATTAAAGGAAAGCTGTTTTTGAAGGCCTTTTTCTGTGTTGCAGGGAATGGGTTGGAGAGGTTTAGAATAAAGACAAAGCAATTGGAACTCAATTGTAGATGTGTTTGTAAGAGATGATGGCTTATTGGACAGTGACGATCACAATTGCAAGGGAGGATTTATGGTGGAATCGGTAAGATTTGCCAGTGGATCAGAAGGGGGCTAAGGAAAAGGGGATATTTATGATTTTCTGGCTTGAACACAGCTGGGTGATGATAGTACCATTTATGTAGATAGGCTGGTCTATGGGACAAACAAACAGGCTGTCTGGAATCGAGGTTAGTAATGACATTTTTGAAGGTATTTGAAATCATCTAATTTAAGTGTAGTTTTAAAAGAACCATTTCATGTTGTTAAGCATGATGACTTATGCTAAATATTTTACATTAATTGTATAATACTCCTCAACCCTGAAATATGTTCACTTTTAGTTTATAAATGAGAAGATTGAGATTTAGAGAGGTTAGGTGACTTTCCCAGAGTCTTGAAGCTAGTAGGTAGCAGAGCCAGAACTTGAACCCAGACAGATCTCTCTGCCTTCGGAGCCCAGGGCTCTTTCCTCCTTAAGCTTTACTGCTGTTGTTATGAAGTCCAGGCCTTTTGTAGATCCCTTGCCAGATAAAATTTTGATGTCTTTCCTTTTCCTGTTTCTGTGTCTTAGTAAAATACCATTCAAGTCATTGAAATAAGAATTCAGTAACTTGCTAGATTGAATCAAATCAATTAGCAATCTAGGCTAAGATTCTCTGTAATGGGGCAGTGAAGCAGATTTTGTGGTTGTGAGGGTGATTGTTTTCAATGTGCCACAAGTTCCCAGTCACCAGCCCTTTGCTGTCGGGGGCAGGTAACCTAACAATATTCTAAGATCTGTGAAGTAATCTGGGTCTATTGCGCCTATTAAAATTTTCAGTGTTCTGTGGAGAATTGAGTCCACACTTTAATCTCAGGATTTATCAAGTGAAAAGAAAACAACTCATTTAAAAAGTACATCCCAGTATGAGAAATAATCATACTTCCAAGTATCATTAATTAAGAGGAGAACTCATTTTTTTTATACTGAAGTTGTCTACTTATGCTGTACAGTGAACTAATAACATCATTGTGTTATATGGACATGGCAGGCTTCCCTACTTAATATTTTTAAAAGAAAATAAATACTCAATGGAAGTACTTCGGACCTAACCAAGCATTCATAGACTTAATCAAGGATTCGCAGATAAGTATGGTTACTGGTTAATTAATGATGATTGAATCTCTACACTATTTTGATTTCTCAACTAATGTTTCTTAAAACACTGAACATGAGTTTACTAAACAAGGCAAATTTATGTGGGGAGTATATGTGTTTAGGCAACATAAGCAAATCATGAAAGTTTTCTGTTTTGGGTCATTATGTTTAATCCATTTCTTACATTAGAATTAATATTAATCCTCTAGACATTGATTCACCCAGCATACAGTCCAAGTCCTGTTTGCTTCTAGGGAGGCAGAAATTTATAAAATTTAGCTTTTTTTCACAAAGAGCTAGTTGTAGCAGGCACATGAAATCAACAAATAATAATAAAATGTGATAGTTTCTTAAAAAGATTCAGTTACAAATTACTGTGTAAACATTAATTGAAAAGAAGGGGATGTGGTTTGGCAAATAATGCCAGTGGCAGATGGAGTCTTCACAGAGGAGTTGCCATTTGAGGTGGACTTTAGGGAATGAATTGGCGTGTCTGTGCTAGAAAAAGGGAAGTGGGGAACAGACTGCAAAAAAATACTCAAAGTGGTAGTTCAATGTGTCTTCCAAGCTACTGGAGGCTTGTCCCTGGGTGAAACTAAAGGGTATTTAGGGGAGATGGCAGAAAATGAGGCTGGACAGGGAAGCCTAGGTTACCTTTAGAAAGAGGTGTGTGCCATTCTAAGGCATTTGAATTTCCCCCTGCTAATGAAGAGTCAGAGGGTTTTAAAGAAGATTGGTGACTTTAGCAGTCTGTGGTTTTGAAGAGAATCTGGATGCATTAGAATAATTTGGAGGAAGAGTGTCTGTCAGATGCTGTGCTGTGAATAGACATGTAGTATCCAGAATTAGGAAACAGCCCCAACCCTTTGTGGTTTATAGGGCCTCACCCAGCCTCAGCAAACTGTCTTCATTTCCCCAATGTGTATTGATCAGACCAGGTCACAGAGACAGAGTGAAGTAAACACAAGTCACTTCGGCCCATCCCTTATATAAACATGCATACCTTCCCTGGAATATCTTGGTTTTGTTGTTCTAGAAGACAGTCGCAATATCACAGGTTAAATTAACACAACAGGACCACCCAACAGTATTGCTGCTTCAGAGGTTCCTTTGATTACTACTGAAGCATCTCAGCTCTTTTTCTCCCCTACCCCTTAGTCATGCTGCAAATATCAGACTGACTTTATCCTTCTCAGATTTATAGCAGTCTTAATTTTCTCCCAGAGTCCCAAAACCAGAAAAGTTTTTTTTTAGCTTGTTGAGGGAACCCTCTTTCTCATTCTTGAAGAAAGAAAATCAGTTCTGCCTGAGTGTTTGATATGCTTTCACTAAAGGCCAGGAGAGTTTTTAAGTCCTTGAATTGCCTATTCTTGGTCCACCCAGGCTTCTTTGATGCTTAAAGAAGGTAAACGCATAATTAACATAAAAGGACAGACTCATGCTTATTGAAAACAACCATCTGACCCTTATAATTGGTCCTTCTGGAGAACTACTGAAATGGGCCCAGATCACCCAAATGCAGATATTTGCAAAAGTTCTAACAGGTTATTGCAACAATTCAACCAAGAAGGATGGATACTGAGTGGCTGGCGGTGGATGGAAAGGGGTAGACTAAAGAGATGTCTACAGGACTGGCTAGTAGATTGACTGTAGTATCTGCAGAAGGGGAGGGAGTCAAGGATGGTTTAGTCTTCAGCTACGTAGAATATTGAGAAAACAATAGGTGAGTTTGCTTTGTTACAAGGTATCTTCCCAATAGATGGGTCTGTTACTAGAGTTGAGCAGAGGGCTCTGGAGCATGAGAGAGATGAATCAGTGTTACAGATATAAACATTTGGAGTTCATCAGCCTCTAGGTATTGATTGAAGAAACAGCAGTGGATAAATATTGCAGGAAGGGCACATAAGAGATGAGGGTTGAAGACAGTTTTGAGACATGCTGGCACTTGTGAGCTAGGCAGAGGAAAGGGAGCTGATATCAGTAAAGAAACAACAGAATCATTGAGGAGTACTGTGCTGAACAGTGCTAAACGCTGTCGAGTGCTGTAGATGGGTTATTTTTTCATGATGAGGGAGAACTGAGAGTCTTTATAAAGCAGGAAAAGGAACGTCAAGAAAGGGAGAGATTGGGGCACCTGCATGGCTCTGTCAGCTGAGAGTCTGGCTTCAGCTGGGATCACGATCTCACAGTTCGTGGGCTTGAGCCCCGCATCGGGCTCTGTGCTGGCAGCTCACAGCCTGGAGCCTACATCCAATTCTGTGTGTCCCTGTCTCTTTGCCCCTCCCCTGCGCATGATCTGTCTCTCTGTCTCTTAAAATAAATAAATGTTTAAAAATTAAAAAAAAAAAGAAAGAAAGGCAGAGATTGAATATGGGCAATAGAGTTGATTTTTTGGAGCAGAAGACCTAGAGATTTAGCACTTTCACTGTGACAGAAAGCAAAAGGCAAGCAAGGTAGTTGGGAAAAAGAATAAGCATCAGCATCACATAGACTTCTCTGCATCTTAGTTGTGCTAACTTTTTTAAGGGGGGGAATCCTATAACTTCTGTGGATCTTAGTCTCTTTCAAAGGAGTGATAAAGATGTCTCTTCTGCAGTAGTGACAAAGATGTTTGAGCTTTTGCGGTGATGTGGGTTGAGCTTTGTGCACTTGCTCTTCATATATACCCTTTCGTCCATGGGTCTCCCTGCTCTGATTGTTCAGTCTTAAGTAGTTTCTTCCTCTCCCTCTGGTTCTCTAATCCATCACTCAGATTTATGTTCTTCAGAGGACCTATTTCTATCTGGTGTGAACTTGTCTGCCTGCATTTTTTTTATTTATTGACTTTTGTCCATGTATATAGGCCTATTTACCTGTTAGCATATTCATGATAAAGAACAGAGACTTAAACTCAGTTACTATTCAGTTTCCTGCCCCAAGGACAATAAGGCACGTGGTAACTATTCAATAAATATTTGAGTGGTCTGTTAATAAAAAATAGTTATTAGTCTGAGATGGAGGTTGGAAAAGAAGAGTTTGCAGGTTGGAAGTCAGCTATCTACCCTGAGCAAAAGGAATATAGTGTCTGGGATGAGAATCCAAGTAGGAATGTGTTTGGAACTTTAAGCTCCATAAGAGATTAGTTGTGGATAGAATATTATTTCTTCCCAGTTCTTTAAAAAATTTTTTTAATGTTTATTTAATAGTTTTAAGAGAGAGAGAGAGAGAGAAAGAGTGAGTGTGTGTGTGTGTGTGTGTGTGTGTGTGTGTGTGTGTGTGTGTGAGTGGGGGAGGGGCAGAGAGGGAAGGAGACACAGAATGTGAAGAGGCTCTAGCCTCTGAGCTGATAGCCCACGTGGGGCTCGAACTCACAAACCATGAGATCATGATTTGAGCCAAAGTTGGACGCTTAACTGACTGAGCCACCCAGGCATCCCTTCCCAATTCTTTTCAGAATACTTTTAGGTCCAGCCCAGATTACCCTTGTCATTATTTCAGTTTGCCTTCAGTAAACCAAGTTTCCATTTCTTTTTAAAAATCATACTTAGGTCTCATTTCTTTTCCTCGATATGAATAATAGTATTAATGATACTTAACAATTTTTTGTTCTTACATTTGCAAGAGCCACCACTCTTAAGCATTGTCCATCTCTGAGCCTATTTATTACTCGCAACAATCCTACAAGGGCAGTACTATAATTATTCCATTTTACAGAGGAGAAAACTGAAGCACAGAGACACATAACATGCGCAAGGTCACATAGCTAAGGTCAAACCCAGGCAGTCTGGCTGCAGAGCCCACCCTCTTAACCACTCAGCTGTCTGTCTGTCTCTCCCACCTCATCCACCCATCTGAAAGAAAAATGAGTGTTGCTTTGTTGAAGCCAGGCACAGCTGTTCATCAGCTAGTCAGACAAAGCAGGTCAGATTGTCCTGCCAGGGAAATGTCCTGGGAGAAATTGTCCTGTCCGGGAACAAACCTGGAAGGAATTTTCCTTTCAAGGAAAAGAATACTTGAGTTGATTTTACCTTTTTTTCACCCCCTCACATCACTGGCAACCCCTTCTAATTCAAGGTCATCTGAAAATGGAATTAATGTTCCATTGACCCCCTTCTTTCAGGTAATTTAATGAAAGCTCTGGGCTTAAGCCTGAACACCTCACAGAAACTCTACACACACTCTAACAGATTGGTTCGCATGGTAAAAGGATGTTCCAATTTACATATATTTGCATTGCATCGTGTCAAATATATGACTTCTTATAATATTTATGCCTAATGCCTTTCTTGCAACCAAAAGACTGGTTATGAATATCGGCCCTATCTTTTCTTTCCTCATTCACTTTTCCCAGTGATCTGCTCTATCACCTCTTTATTTTCCACAGTACTTTTTAGAATACCGTTATATTGATCATCAAGAAATCCTTACAATAAGTCCAGAGTCCAATTCCTCACTCCCTTAAAATCTACATGGAGGATGATTATGAAAAAAAAAGTGGAGTTATTAAGACCTCTTTCTCAGTATGCTTATACACAAGGTTCTTAAATCCATGGCTAGGAAATCACTATTGATTATTCTAAAATCATCAGTTTTGTGCATAAGGATAGACCTGTGGTCTAGGAAGTCTAGCAATATGGTGAAATCCACTGACTCTGGAGTCAGACTGTCTAGGTTTTTATCCTTTGCTGAGTCTGTTAACTGTGTGACCTTGGGCAAGTACTTCTCTGGGTCTCAACTTCTTATATACAAAATGGAGATCTAAGATCTCTGAAGTTGTTGCAAGGATTACATGAATTCATATAAAGCATTTAAAGCAGTGTCTGGAATCTGGAAAGCTCTATAAAATATTAACTGTTGTTTTGTTTATTTTTGATGTTGCTTTTAGGGGAAAAATGCTTTCCTTGTCACTAAGAGTTGTAAAATTTTTCTTGACAAATATTATTTTAGTTCATCTTGACAGATTCAAGTGATTCATTCAGTATGAGATGTTTTTATTTCATTCAGTATATAATTTATTGATTGTTAAAATTTGTGATTAATTTGTAGTCAGATTCTTGGAGTTTCTGTGTGCTTTGCATGTGTTTTAATAGATGACATTGAAAAACAATCTAAATACAGATGTCTTCAATATTTTTCTTTGCTTTCAAGAGTCAAATGACTCAGTGTTTTCCTTAGGCTAGAGTATTTTAAAACTTGTATTTAATTTTGAGGAAGTCATTTTATTTATGTGTAAATATAGGAAAAGGCAGACATAACAACTGGTGAATAAGTACCTCCAGGTGTGTGTAGCAGCCTTTAACCCCTCAAAAACGTGCATGCTGCCATCTGCTGGAAGGAGCTTGTGTACATTGAGACCGTGTTTTTGAAAAAAATTTGTGTCAAACGGTTTTTCCCATAGTATGATTATATATACATATATATGTAATTTAAATCACATCTTTCATTCATTTGAGATTTCTAGCTAGTCTTGAGTCTCTTTTAGTGAAAACTAAGAAGGAAGCAGTTGTATTTCTTATTCTTTTCATGTAGATTATGAAAATACATCCATAAATCTTCAAAATCTTCTTCAAGGATAGATGGAAAGGTGCCAATATTTTTCTGAGGGTGGTTGTGTGACATTTTGCTAGATTTGGACAACAGCCCTTTGAAACAGGCAAGGAAAATGCAATTGCAATTTGCCAGTGAGGAAACCAAGGCTCAGAGAGGTTTAGTTACCAGACTTAGGTCACTCAGTTTATCAGTGGCTTAACTGGGAAGGAGTCTGGGTTTTTGAATATCTTATCCTATGTTGCTGATTATTTCTTTAACTCTTACCCTGTAGGTCTCTGAGTATAAAAACATTGCATCCTGTTTATTAATAAGGCCTAGCAAGATGAAAGGCAGTCAAATTATTAAGCACATTTTAAAGTAGATAATGTATAGGAAGCAACTTTTTTAAACTTTGAAAAGCAAAATAATAAATGATATCCAGTGCTTTCCATTCCACAAACACCTGACGTGTGTCAGTTGGCACAGCAAAAGAATACTCTTCGCTCTGCAGACACATTATTGCCTTCTATTTGGTGATTTCTACCCATAATAATTTATGTATGTCCTGTGACAGTTTCACAAATATTGGCTGACCTAGAAGATTCCATGATCAATTTTGGTCTCTACTTGAGTACCCTGCTATCTAATTAGGCTGGCATAAGAGTGACTTTTGTTAAATAATACTTTTCATCTGGTGAATGATAACTCTGACGTTTAAAAAAGTGTTTTTAGTGAGAACCTAAACTTTGTCCATTATGCTTTCTTGGTATTGTACTGATCTTAAAATTTCCCAAGTATGGATGAATTTACTAATTTAGGATGATTATGTGTACATTATACTAACTCAGCTATCATATGCTCTATGTCATTATTGCCACCTTTCCTTCATTTTATGGTTTCTGATGTGTTTCCTACATTTTATAGTGTCACCGCTGCTGTGCAAGTGGCTGTGGATGTCACCCTCCTTCCATCATCTCTGCTCTGGAATTTTTTTTAACCTAATTACCTTTCTTTAGTTTAAAATTTTATTCTCCTATTTTGTGTGTTTACTAGCATTGCTTTTAGTCTTTTTTCCTTCATTACATCAAATGCACTTACATTTCAATTACATTAAGCTGCGTACATGTGAGTGAAGCCATGTTGCTAATTCAGAACAGCTGCCTTAGGAAAAAGCTCTTGGAACGTCCATGAGTCTCTGGATGAATGTGTTAGTGACATGCCTGGCCTCAGACTTTTTACTTGCATTGGCATTATAATGTTAGGAATTTCTTTTTTTTTTAAGTTTGTAATTTATGTTTGACAGAGACAGAGAGAGTGCTAGCAGGGGAGGACCAGAGAGAGAGGGAGAATCTCAAGCAAGCTCTGCACTGTCAGCACAGAGCCCAATGTGGGGATTGAACTCATGAAACTGTGAGATCATGACCGGAGCTGAAATCAAGAGTCGGACATTTGACTGAGCTACCAAGCACCTCAGATGTTAGGAATTTCTTATCAGAGCATTAATTCAGAAGAGGAAGGGGATTCTGTCTTCAGTTAGGCAGGTGTGGAAAAAGAAAAGAGAATGTGCATGTGACCAAATGGTCACAAGAAATCACAGCTTTTTTGTCCAGCATTCAATTTTTCCTTATATTGACCTGAAATCTACCCCTCTCATAGTTTGAACCCAAGTTTTTTATTTATTTTCTTTAGATACACTGAATAAATTGAATGCTTTTTTCAAGTGACAGCTATTAAGTCTTCCTTCTAGGTTTTTCTTTCCAGTTTCCCATATTCTTCTGTTCCTTAATGTTCCTTTCTCCTTCTCACTCAAATTTTTTTAGCAATATGTTTGCATGAGTTAAACCTTTTAATTCTTGTACTTACCCAATGTGGTGGTATTCTTATTATGCCCATTTGATTGAGGCTTAGAAAGTTAGAGACCACACCACAATGAAGGGTTGAACCAAATGTCCTGTTAGTGTTCGGTGTTAGGCTTTTGGCCACTACGTCTTCCATTCTTTATGTGACATATTTTCTTGGCTTCTTGCTTTTTGTTCTTCTCTAGATATATTTATGTTTGTCAACATCTTTTGTATAAGATATCATAGATAAAATATACTCAATACTCTCGGTACACCTTGGCCTCCAGAGGGGAGAGCTTAACCCTGGGTTAACAGCCTGCATACCTGTGGCACGCAAGAGCACATTGCAGGGTTTGTTTTGTGTTTTGTTTTTTGTTTTTACCTTGGCTTATCTTGAACAGGGATTAAATTGGGTCTTAGCATTTTATGTGTGTATACGTCAATGCATTTTTCCATGTAAGAGGATTCTGCATCTTTTCTTGTCAAACTGTACTTTGCCTTGTTTAGCATATGCTAGTTTCTGTAGTTTTTTTTTTTTACCACCATCTTAGCTGTCTTCTTTTTTGTTCCATATGAATTTAGTAAGTATGTCTTTAGTCTATATTTAAGGCTGTGATTTTTTTAAGGTGTGCAGCACCATTAGATTCTTGAAATATTTCAGTTGAGATTTCTTGGTCTGTTTGTTGGTCAGTGTGATAATTTGCAAATTTATGATTCATGAATTTTGTGGGGTTATTTTTAGAACGTCCTATCATTCTTGAGTTGTATTTCTTTTTAAAGCCTCTCTCTCTGAGATTATGGTTTTCTTTCCTTTGTGGGCTTTCAATTGGCTGCACTTACTGTCCAGGTCTCCTGGATCTCAAGTCAAATTGCATTTAGTTTTCTACCCCTCTTTTAGTTATTGTGATAAATGCTGGGTCCCTGTCCCTGAGAACAGCTAAGAATCTTCATAATATAGTCAGATAACTGCATTTTTCCATCCCTGCTAACATTTACCAACTTAATAAGCAATCTGTTTTCTCACCCTGATTCTGCAGTGTCTTAATCCGAAGATACAATGATGGTCTACTTTAGATTCATATTTGCTAACAGTTGACTGGGTTTTGCATATCAGTTATCTCTACTGTCTTCACCTTCCTCATCTGTATAAATCTGTGTTGGACTGTGACTTCTGAGGTTGCTGAGATTATGATTTTTTTTAATTTTTAATGTTTATTTTGAGAATGAGAGAGAGAGAGAATGAATAGGTGGGGAAGGGGCAGAGAGAGTCTGAGGGAGATACAGAATCTGAAGTAGGCTCCAGGCTCTGAGCTGTCAGCACAGAGCCTGATGTGGGGCTCGAACCCACGAAATGTGAGATCATGACCTGTGCTGAAGTCAGATGCTTTACCAACTGAGCCACCCAGGCGTCCCAAGATTATGATTTTAAAGTATGCCAAATCGCTTTGAGAAATTTCAGGCCAACTTTAAGAATTAAGTAAAAAGGAGTGACTCAACTTTGCTTTTCTGAGCTATACCCAAGGATGATATTCATCTAACATGCACTCATACAGTCACCTTGGTAATTCAAATATCGAAGGACAGTGCTTGCTTCGGCAGCACATATACTAAAATTGGAACAGTACAGAGAAGATTAGCATGGCCCCTGCGCAAATATCGAAGGACTTCTCACACTGTAGAACTTCTAAATAACTGTTGTCTCAGCTGCCCCACTGCAGGCCACCCACTCACTGGCCTGTGGATAAACCTCCACAACTGTTCGCCAGCTCCATTTCCATGGGCTCTGCCAACCAGATTAGGACCCATGGTGGTGACATGAGGACCAGACAAATGCCTGCTGTCCGATTCCCTCTACATGGCTATGGCTCCTCACAGCTAGTAGACTCTTGCCAGAGTCACCACCCACCTGTGGTTGCTCTTGATGAATTTGATGTTATATGTGGATTATATATATGTGAACTCTTTCTAATACAACAATAGCTTAATGAAACCCTTTGAAAGCATAGTCTCCATGTTCATGGTACTGTGGGGTTTGCAAAATCAGTAATTCACATATTGGAGAATTGTTTCAAAGCTAAAGGTAAGTAATTTCAGAGTTCAACTTAAACAAAATTGAAAAACAGAAAAAGTTACTTGACTCCAGTAACGTGTGATTATATGGCTAATCCCAGAAATGGTATACCTCTCATAATCATTGTGTTACCTTTCTTTTAGCAATTATCTGCTTTGTTTCCAGGTGAATGAAATTTACCATGATGAGTCCCTTGGAGTGCATATGAACGTGGTCCTGGTGCGCATGATAATGCTGGGTTATGCAAAGGTAAAAGGCCCTAAAATATGTGAACTGTGAGTGTTAAGGACTGGGTTTGCAAACGGAAGCTTAAATTTCTGAAGCTATAGCTAACACGTGGCACTGATGTCTCACATAGACTGAGGACGAGGGACCACCGCAATGAGTGCACATCTCCCAATCTGAGCAGATAATGACTTTTGTGCTGATACCATTTGCTTTGTTCATCTGTCTAATGGACTCATAGATGGTTATTCTGGCTTTAAGCATGGCTGTATACGTGAAAAAAATGGATACCATTGTCAGAAAAGAGAATTTCTTTAGTCTACTATTATCATCAAGTTCATGATTCACTTATTCATTCAAAATATCTATACTGAGGGCCTACTATGTGTCAGGTGCTACCTAGGTGCCTTGAATATATCAGTGAAGAAAAAAATAGCAAAGATCCTTGCCATTTGATGATTTGTTAAAAACAATTATTTTACATGTATATTTTCCACTTAAGAAAAATGAAGTATATAGAAGCATACAGTGGATATTCATTTAGAAGAGCTTTAATCCTTTTGCAAACAAAAAGTTAGATCAAAATGTACACAGTAGGAATTTCATGTAATGTAGCTAATAACTTCAGCTGGCTTTAAAATGGCACTAGATGTGTGAAAAGCGGGGGGGTGGGCACCTGGGTGACTAAGTCAGTTAAGCATCCGACTTTGGTTTAGGTCATGATCTCATGGTTCATGGGTTTGAGCCCTGCGTCGGGCTCTTTGCTTACAGCTCAGAACCTGGAGCCTGCTTCAGATTCTGTGTTTTCCTCTCTCTCTGCCCCTCCCCTGCTCATTCTCTGTTGCTCTCTGTCTCAAAAATAAATAAAAACATTTAAAAAATTAAAACAAAATAAAATGGAACTAGATGTGTCCTTGTCCTTGGAAATAATGAAGTGGATAGCCATAGTTTCTGCTTTTGAGAAAGTGACTAACTTGGCACTTTTCTTGATGTTTAAAATCACATGCCCCCTCCCATACTTAATCCTCCTGATTATGAAATACTAATGAAAGTATGCATTTAGCAAACAGGAAAAAATTCATGTGTTTGCATTTCATTATGTATTTAACACCCACTTATCATTTTCTGATGAGAGGGTGCTATTGATCTTTCCTTTATCCCATAAGCCTGACCTACTTTGTATCACTAACACTGACTACAAGTCATTTCCTGCTGGAGATGGTAACAGCCTTTGATTGGTTGTTACAGGATTTGTTTGGAGAAGTGTGTGATCAGCATATAATAAACCAAGCTAATTTTATTCAGAATGTAAACATGGATAATAACATTTGCTGAAATATAACAAAACTTTTAGTCTGTCAGCCAAGTAGGGACTAATATGGGTTCCAAATTCAATTTCTTATTCCATCAGAGCTACTCTGAGAAGTATGGATACTTGGTTCTTGAAGGATGGGCCCTTTTCCTTCTGAACTTTTAACTCCTGATCATAATGTGGTAGTAGCAATATTCCAGGCAATGTCAGTGCATCTCTTAGAACTGCAAGATAAGAGCACATCCCTCTTCACTGCTGTGAGGTTAAGAAAAGTGTATTTGCTTTTTTCAGTGTAAGGTTTATATAAGTTGACCACTTCCCAAAATGAAGGTTTGACCCACTTTGCCAGCCCATTCAAGAACCTACATCGTTCACATATATTGATCAGTTCTGGACCAATAAAAATAAAAATACTAATTTTAATGAAAGACCTTTTATTTTAACAGCTCTGGATCAAAGTCTTATGCAAGAATCTGTTCCCTTTTTCTTTTTGTTCTTAATATCTATAAAGCCAAGAAATCTGAGCTGAATTAGGCAATGGACCACTAGAATTCTTACCCCAATGATTAATATTGAGTTGCTCCGTGGTAGCAAATGTCAGCATTACATGTTCCCATAAATGTGTCAGTCACCTTTCACCCAGGTAACACTGATCATCATCAAGATATCCTTCATGGGCATTTAGAATTCCCAAATAAAAGAGATCTACATACGCCCTAAATAATATTATTGAACATCCTTAAATATTGCACTCCCAAATGTTGACATCAGAGAAAGTTATGAAAGGAAGCCTTTGGGAAAGTGTTGTGCACTTCTTCAACGCACTGTTTCCTCTTAGTCCATCAGCCTCATAGAAAGGGGAAACCCATCCAGAAGTTTGGAGAACGTGTGTCGCTGGGCTTGCCAACAACAAAAATCTGATCCCAACCACTCTGAACACCATGATCATGCAGTTTTCTTAACCAGGCAAGACTTCGGACCTGCTGGAATGCAAGGTATTTCTATTAATATGCAGAAGAAAAACTTAAGGGCATGACTTTTCAAAAATAATCCTAAATCAAAGAATCTGTTCAAATGTTCCAATCCCTACCATCACTCTCCACCATGCATCGGCCAAGCATACACTTCCTTTCTATTGCGTCCAGTGACTTCTGTGGAATTCACAATCCTAAATGCCATTTAAATGCTATAATAAATTACACTTGCCTTTAAAATAATGATTGTGCGTTCAGGGCATGGAGGGGATGCTATAAAATGCAGTGTGATTTCCACTAACTCTTTGGAACGGGAAAGGAGATGCCATGAGAAATGACTGCTGCCAAAGAAACTTCTTCCAAAGTCAGCTTACATTTATCTAATAAATTCTGATGTAGACTTTGGGAAAAAAAAGTAGACTGATGAGTTTCTTTTCAATGTTGATGGAATTTCTGGCTCCCTTCATCAGTACCATCATGGGAAGGACCATTCACTAAAACAGAAAGACAGGGCTTTGTTGGTGGGCGGAACAGAATAGTAACCCCAGGCAGTTCCTTCCCTTAGGGAAGGAGAAAGCGCAGACCCAATGAATCTTTTTAGAGACCATTACCTGTGAGTGGCTTTCCCAAGAGAATGTGGCACAATGCTAGCAGCGAAATAATACTGCCTCTGTTTCCTGAAAAGCCTTTTTTTTCTAGGCAAAGGTCCAGTAGTAGTGCTTAATGGGCTTTCTCATAAAATGAAAATAAAAGTAATTGTTATTCTCTACAGGATATGCTCCAGTCACCGGCATGTGTCATCCAGTGAGAAGTTGTACCCTGAATCATGAGGATGGTTTTTCATCTGCTTTTGTAGTAGCCCATGAGACTGGCCATGTGTAAGTCACTGTTGACAGCTATAAAGCAAAAAAAGGTCTTTTCTTTCCTGCTTCTCTCAGTATTGTTCACACTTTGGGCCGAGTACATGCCAGCATGCAACTCTCATTCCTTGCCAAGTGTGAGGAGCTGAAAACAGGGAAGAGGTCATGTACTGCAACTAAGTAAGTGGCTCTGGCTTGCAGAGACACCCTGGGCTTTGCATAGCTATAGAACAAGAGAGACATTTCTGTCACATGGTTCTCTATTTCATAGTTTCTGTGACTTTTCCACAAAACCCACGTTAATTTACAAAACGCATATTTCCCTCAGTTGGTTTTCAAGAGGGAAATAAAGCAAAACCCATGGCCCATCTGATTCTTACCAGGGAGGTCTCCCTTTTGTTCCAGGCTGGGAATGGAGCACGATGGACAAGGCAACAGGTGTGGTGATGAGACCGCTATGGGGAGTGTCATGGCCCCCTTGGTGCAAGCAGCGTTTCATCGTTACCACTGGTCCCGGTGCAGTGGCCAAGAACTGAAGAGATACATCCAGTATGTCCCCTTCCGCGTGTCATGAGAGAGCATTTCTGTCATAGCATAACACAGACATGGAGCTGACTTTCAGGACCTTATAACCAAACTCCCAGTGAATGAAAGCTGTTGCTCATAATAAACATTTTCCTATGACTCGGAGCTTTTGGCCCAGTGACGCCATAATGTAATCACATTGTTTTAAACCACAAGCCTAGAATTGAAGTGAATTTTTAACTGTGGTTTCCTTTTAGTAAATTCCTTATGGCATCTTTGACTTATGGTCAAATATCAGTTGAGGACAAGGAGAGGATGGTCATGTGACGCCTGCATAGTGTGTCACATGTACCCTGTAGCGACAGTGTCAGGATCTGTACCACTGGGGACCAGCTGGGGACATGAATGAGGCTGTCAAAATTCTACTGTCTTCCTGAGTCATGCTTGGGTTGTTTTTTCTGTGGTGAATAAAGATGATGTGTCTTTTTCTAAATGGAACTTACAACCTTAAAAGGTATGCCTTTGTGATCTTGTGATCTTGCTGTATGATGTGATGAAATTCCAGAGTATGTAACCCCAGAATACTTTTTCTTTAGGATGTGATTTAGAACAATGTACACTTTCTTACTTGAAATATTTTCCTTTCTACAGTTCCTACGACTGTCTCCTTGATGACCCTTTTGAACATGATTGGCCCAAACTCCCAGAACTTCCTGGAATCAATTACTCTATGGATGAACAATGTCGTTTTGACTTTGGGGTTGGTTATAAAATGTGCACTGCGGTATGTTACTCAAAATCCACTGAGATTTTGCATTTTGAAATCTATTTGCCTAGCTCCTGTTTGGTGAGCTTTACAGACTCACTGGTGCAAGTATAAGGTTAGCTAAGTGCTTCAAATATATTATCTTATTTAATCCTTGCGACAGACTAGATGGGAGTCTTGGAACTAAGAACCAGTTTTATTTTACAGATGAAAAAGCCAAGATGCAGAGAGATTAAGCAATTTGCTTCAATCACATATCTGGTCAATAGGGGAGTCAGACATTGAAACTAAGATTGTCAGGCCATAAAACTTTATGATCTATTTCTCAGTTTTTGTGACCTTAAGAAATGACTTCTAAACCTTTGATAGGTTGCTTTTCATTAGTTTGTTGGCCAGAATTTCATATCGCTCTGACCACAGGGAAGAGTTGTGCTGGTGTAATCTCTTATGACGGTCATAGGGTACAGTGAAGGTCAGGAGCATGTTTCATACCGAGACCAGGTGGGTTGTCAGATTCTGGATCTAACACTTACTGGATATATACTCTGAGAATTTTATTCATTCTCTATGACTTAGTTTCCTCAGGTGTAAAATGTGGATAACGATAGTATTTATCTCATGTAATTTTGCATCAGGATTAAATTTGATAGTTTAATCAAAGCCCTTAGCACAATGCAGGCACCTCGTAAATGGGAGTCCAGTAAAGCCGGTGTTCCATATAGCTATGCAGATTACTGGTATGTTTCACTAAATTTCTACAATGAGTTTTAGAGGTTTATTAAAAAAGCGGGGGGAAGGAAGATCTTTTTATATCTTAGAGCAAGCTTTATGAGTTAGAGCAAGAAAAATAAATATTTCATAGCACTAAAAAGAAGTTGATCTTCTGTTTGAAATTTTCCATATAGAGCTATCTACAGCCATTTGGCCTGTCTATACGGTGCACACTGTCAGCCCCTTGTTACCTACATTCATGCTTTAGACCTGAGAATTCTAAAGTTTGGCTCAATATTATGGAAAAGTACAATTTATGCATTAAGTAATAGGAATTAGAACAAAATAAAATCCCAGGTCCAAAATTAGTGCTAATTAAAAACAAAAAACAAAGAAAAAAAAAAAACAAACAAAAAAACTCTGACCATAAGGCTGTATGTGGGTAATTAGTGGTATAAGCAATGAATATGTAGATAAACTGGTGTTTAATTTTTTTTAAATATTGAGAATGGTAAGATATTTCCAGGGACAAAGAGATCAGACAAGTAAAGAGCACACACAAATATGTGTACTTACACATATATTTGGATATTGTAATGGCATGTTCTAGGAAAATAAAAAACATTCTTGGGAGTAATACTAAGATTCTAGTCTGACTGCTACTTTCTCGCTTATAGCCATAACTACAACCTTACCTTATAGCTCATATTCTCAGCCATGGATTGTTTTGAGCATTAAATATGTGCAAAGTACATTATAAACTATATGAATATATTATGGTAGTCTGTAACACTCAGAACACTTCATCTCACATAGCAAGCCTTACGAATATTTTCTACTTTTAGTCAGCTCTTTATGATGGGTATTTTTATTATACCTGACTGGTTCCTACCTACAGGGATAAAGAGAAGCCATTTTGAGAGCTTGAGAGCTACAAAACCATCAAAATAAGTTTTCATGTTTAAAATGGTTATAATGTTTGCAAATTCTTTAAAGTTCCAATGTTGTCCATTTGAAAACCATAAAAACTAGTATGCAGAAATGTTAAAGTGAGCCAGAGAATCCCAGAAAAATCATTGTTTATCAGTAATATTTTATAAAAGCAGAGTGAAAGTATTCTTTCCTTGGAATTCATAGGCAGTATTTTTTTCTTAACATGCCACAACTATGACTATTAATTTGAAATGAAAATATCCAAGAAACATGACACGAAGAAAGTGTATAGAAGGTATTGATGGACGTACATTGGGAGGACGTGCCATCTGTTGGTCACTGAGATCTTGATTCTCTCTCCTCCAGTTCCGAACATTTGACCCATGTAAGCAGCTGTGGTGTAGCCATCCTGATAATCCCTACTTTTGTAAGACAAAAAAGGGACCCCCACTTGATGGGACTGAATGTGCTGCTGGAAAAGTGAGTATATCTATTTATACAATAAAGATTTCAGATATGTTTCATAATAATCATCTTTAGAAGCCTAGAAAATTATGACCATGGCTGTAGTTATTTTTGTGCAAGCCACAGTGTATGGAATTCATTATGATCACGTACAAACATTGTTTCCTAGGGCTGTTATGAGGAACTGCCATAAACGTGGGTGCTTAAAACAACAGAAATGTTGTTCTCTCATAGTACTAGAAGCCAGAAGTCCAAAATCCATTTCATTGGGCAAAAATCAATGTGTGGACAGGACTGTACTCTCTCCAAAGGCTCGAGGGGAGGATCTGCTCTTGCGTCTTCCAGCTTCTGGTGGCCGCCTCCATTCCTTGACTTGTGGCTGCATCATTTCAATCTCTGCTTTCATGGCCTCATCATCTCCTTCTCTTTTGTGTGCAAATTTCCCTCTGCCCCTGTCTTACAATGTGCTGTGCTGTCTTACGTGTGCTCTGCTGGCATTTAGGGCCCACCTGGAAAACCCAGGATAATCTTTCCATCTCAGAATCCTTAACCAAATCTGCCAGGACCATTTACCAAATAAGGTAACATTTACGAATTTCAGGGATTAGGACCGGACATCTTTGAGACCACTCTTCAGCCACTACTGATAGAACCGGAATCAGCAGCTCAGCAGAGTATCTGGGCCCCTGCTAATGGGATTTGATTTACTTGCTGGCATCCCGCTCCTTGTGAAAGTTGTCCAGAAATAAAGTCATGTGAATTTATACAGAAGATTTGGCCTTGTTCCTTGGGGAAGGATGCCCAGAGGTTTTAAATCTCACATTGTGTAGTCAAGATTGAATGCTCAGAAACTGGCTCAGGGCCAAGCTACGCTACTCATAAGGGGAAAGATCACCAAACCCAAAACAAAGGCATGTTAGGAACTCAAATTGAAGAGCCTTGACTAGTTTGGAAATAAGATATTGTAGACAGGACCAAAAGCTGGCAGGAAGATTTACATAGCTTTTAGTTCCTTTAAAGCCCTGTAAGCTCTATTTCAAGTATGTATGAACTGTATTTACTGTGAGAATTACAATAATAACAATATCTTTCATTATTGGTGCTTAAACTTTGTTAGGTACTATGCTAAACACATTACATGCAGTGCGTTGCTTTGGAAAAACTCAGTATTACAGACGTTTGACTAAAAACCAAGAGCAATAATGAGATGATTTATTTTTGCTTTATGAAAAATAAATCGTGTACATCAACTCTGAACATCCAACTTCTCTAAATATATTTGTGTTATATTTAAATTTACCAAATTTGAGTTTTAAGAGATATTTTTATTGTATATAGGATAAAAAAGCAAGTCAAAACATTGAAAGGGGAAAGAATAATGGTTGAACACCTGCTGTGTGCTGGGTACTGTAAGCTAGGCACCGCTATCAAGGTTTAGTGGTTCCCATTTAATTCCTTCTTGGTCAGAAGGTCTTATCCTCCTCATGATCCTTTCCGGGCCCCAAAATTCCTCATCTAAAATGTAAAAATAACATAAATGACCTATCTATTTCAGAATCATTGTGAATGAAAATTTTGAAACATAGTTAAGTGTTTTGAATACTATATATGCTTTAGATATATTGATTAATTCCAAAGTTAAGGCACATATTTCTCTGTTAAAAAATCTGATATTATAGCTAATGAGGGATGAAGGTTGAATAGTACTCACTATGCAAGTTAGGTTCTCAGATTATTCTTATTGGTTATATTTGATACTCACTGTAAAGGTATCATTTAAAAACTTGTCTGAGCGATTGTTATTTTTTCGTTTTATACTTAAAAATTCAAGTCTAAGTTATCCTGTATAGGGTATCTTATTATTATAATTGCACTGGGTTAAATTTTAAATGCATTTTTACCTGGGGTCATGGGAGAAATGAAGACCTTTAATTGATGGCCCTTGTTGTAACAACTTCAGCTTTAGCATATGCATGATTCTCATAATTGTCTTTTGTCATTTTCCTAAGTGGTGCTATAAGGGTCATTGCATGTGGAAGAATGCCAATCAACAAAAACAAGATGGCAATTGGGGATCATGGACCAAATTTGGCTCCTGTTCCCGGACGTGCGGAACTGGTGTCCGTTTCAGAACACGCCAGTGTAATAATCCCACGTGAGTATAATTGTTGTAATTCCAGTTGTTTTTGGCTAGACCAGAAAATGCTTCAATATTGTGTTGTTAATATTCTCTTTCGTGAAATGCACAACATGAAAAGTGTCTATTTTGGGCAAATCTCCATTCATCAGTCTAGTGAAGAGTAGTCAATAGCGGAAGATGAGAGGCTCCAGTGAAGATTAGAGGTTTTTGAAGCAGTTGCTATTTAGAAATCTTCAGGAGCAGGCAGAGAGAGCCTGGGCACTGAGTCTGTGAGGGCCGTGGCTGTCACAGGAAGCATGCCAACACGGAGGGTAGCTCCAGGCAGGCCCTCACCCACTCTGGGGCTAGGAGAGCAACACATCCAAACAGGGCACCGGAAAGACCGTGAAAGAGCACCGAGGAACTGTTGGGGAAACAGCTGTCCACCCACTCCCTCAAACTAAATATACTGAACCCTTCTGGCCTGCTCAGCAAAACCTTAGGACATTCTCTCTGGTCTAGAGTTTACCATTTTATAAAGATTATCAAATGTGGCGTACCTGTCTTTACAGGAAGACATGGTGGTAATATTAGTGAAAGTCACCAAAACAATAAAAACTGTAAGAACAGCTGAGGTTCACTGTGAGCCATGCTCCATTCTAAGTGTATTAAATATGTGGACTTATTCAATCCTCTCCATTTTCCCCTATGGAAGATGGGATTATTTTTTGCACTTTCCATATGAGAAAAGGAAGGCTGAGAGCTGTGATCAGATTTCTTTGGGTTATATCTATGTGTTTTATGCATGGTAGAAAATATAATTTTCCTCAGACCATATGTGTGTGTGTATATGTATATATATATACATACATATATATATATATATATATATATATTTTTTTTTTTTTTTACATTTCTTTATATACTTTGACCATACCTACAAACAGCTGATTTAAGTCAAGTTTTCAGGCCCACCTTCCCACCCTGTACCTGACACACCTGTTGGCACTTTCTGAAAGGGACTGAAATCAGGAAGTAGTTCATTCATTCACTTTGTGCCTGCGGCTCCAAAGCTCTGGCTTCCTACCTTCAGGCACTGGGTCTGTGAGAGCTTCCATCCTGGGCCAGAGCCAAAGGGCCTTTTCCAGTGCTGTCTTTTCTGTAGGCCCATCAATGGCGGTCAGGACTGTCCTGGTGTTAACTTCGAGTACCAGCTTTGTAATACAGAAGAGTGCCAGAAGCACTTCGAGGACTTCAGAGGACAGCAGTGCCAACAGCGGAACTCCCACTTTGAATACCGCAACACCAAGCACCACTGGCTGCCCTACGAAAATCCTGACCGTGAGTGGAGTGGACGTTCACTCTCTTTCCTGCTGTGTGGATGGGGACTTCAGACCTTAAGCCTTGTCCACACCAATTTCTTGGACTCTTGGTCCCCAGTTGGTAACTTAGAAAACTCGGTGTTTATAGGGGTAAATCTTGCTGGGCTCTGAAGAAGAAGGCCTTCTCTCGAGAGGTGAGAATTGCAGGCTAGTTCCTGGCCAAGGGCATTCCCACCATGGCTACTGAGGAGACCACAGGGGAGGAGACATCTTGAGTTTCCTCCTTTGACTGACATCCCTCTACTAGGAAATGTTCTGGACTAGTGTGATCTTTCCTTTCTGAATAACTAGAAAAAGAATACAGTTCTTTTACAACTGAGTGAGAAATAAGAAAAAGATCATTATTTAAGAACAAAAGGCACTTCATAACCTTTTACTTTGTACTGTACACTAGTTATGAGAAAATACACTTAGACATCCCCTTTCACAGTGTCTGGGCGGCTCAGTCAGTTAAATGTCTGACTCTTGATGCCTACTCAGGTCACGATCTCACAGTGGTAGGATCGAGCCCCGCATTGGACTTTGTGCTGATAGAGTGAAGCCTGCTTGGGACTCTCTCCCTCTCTCTCTGCCCCTCCTCTGCTTGTGTTCTCTCTCTCTCTCTCTCTCTCTCTCTCAAAATAAATATACAAGCTTAAAAAAATTTTTAAATTCTCTTTTAATGTTTGCTGCTTACCCATGAATTTTTAGTTAAATAATGTTCAAATGCAAACATCTTGCCATACTTCATATTTGGATGGATAAAAGAAAAATAGTTACATGATTACCATGTGATATAATATACTGCCAAGTTCAGTTTAAAAGCTGTTTTATGGGGGCACTTGAGTGGCTCAGTCGGTTAAGCCTCTGACTTCGGCTCAAGTCAGATCTCACGTTCGTGGGTTCGAGCCCCGCGTCAGGCTCTGTGCTGACAGCTAGCTCAGAGCCTGGAGCCTGCTTCCGGTTCTGTGTCTCCTTCTCACTCTGCCCCTCCCCCTCTCATGCTGTGTGTCTCTCTGTATCAAAAATAAATAAAACATTAAAAAAAAAGTTTAAAAGCTGTTTTATGGAAAAGATGCATCCACATAGGAATTCAGTGTTGCAATACATTAAGAAGATGCATTATTTTTTTTTAATCTATTTTGATGAAGTGAGTCACATAAATCATATTAATTAATGAGATCCTACAGAGGGTGTAAACCATACTAGGTCATTGGGTCAAACGGAAGAGAAGCCCTTTTAGTTCTCGAAGTGTCAGTAAAACTAAAATGCCCCACTCTGAATTAAAGTTTGTTGAAGAGCTGTGGTAAAATCCAGAGCTGTCCTTACAACCTGGATTGCTGGGACAGTCCCCACTGGTCCTCAGTAACTATTACCACACCCACCTTTCACTCTGAAAAGTTTCACAGTTTAGGGGCTCTTGAGTGGTTCAGTCAGTTGAGCATCAGACTCTTGATTTCAGCTCAGGTCATGATCTCACAGTTTGGGAGCTCAAGTGTTGTACTGGGTTCTGCGCTGACAGAGCAGAGCCTGCCTAGGATTCCCTCTCTCCCTCTCTCTCTGTACCTCCCCCACTCTTGCTTGAGCTCTCGCTCTCGCTCTCTCTCTCTCAAAATGAATAAAATAAACTTAAAAAGGTTTCACAGTTTAGTTTCGTTGTATGCCAAAAATGCATCCTTTTCTGCTACTCTGTTTTATTTATGTATACAATATTTTGTTTTCAGGAAACCGTGTTGAAACTCCATATTTTAAAAATAAAATAACTGTAGTGTTCAAATATGCCACTTTCTATAAATAGCTGATTTAATCTTCCATCTTGTACAGCCAAGAAAAGATGCCACCTATACTGTCAATCCAGAGAGACGGGTGATGTCGCATACATGAAGCAGCTGGTTCACGACGGAACACACTGTTCGTACAAAGACCCCTACAGCATATGTGTTCGAGGGGAGTGTGTGGTGAGTTACAGTTGCTTCACCAGAAGCTGCTTCTGCTATCCTGCAATTCTATGTTTGCCACCCTTCATCTGCATGCTTTCAAAAGCTTTTTAACCCTTTCGTATCTGTAAAAGCACATTAAAATGAGAATCTGGGACTAGTTGAGGAGGCCTAAACTAAATGTGGGAGAAATGCCACTTTTCAACCCAAAGTTTGGCCATTGGCAGAATCAAGCTTTAAAGGTACTTTTCCTAATTTCCCGCCAGATGCCTTTTCTAAGTTATTCCAATGTATCTAGGTTGGGAATACAGCAACTTGGGAATGAATGATGCCTTTGCTTTGAGGATTTTACTGGTAGGCATCTACTTTTATGAGAGAGAGCCTTTTTAAAAATTACAGTGCTAAATGTATTTTATCTTTTATTTTAAAAATAATGGAAATTCTCTCTTTCACTTTCCAATTGAGATGTTTCAACACTGAATTCCACATCAGAACAAAAGTGGTGAAGATGTAAAAATGGTTTTTGCCCTACTTGGAGTCTTAAAAAAAGATGCACTTGACTTTTTTTATTCATATTCACAAATTGAATTGATATGAAATCATCCTTCTTAGCCGAACACATTGCTCCCGTCTGTCTCTTTTTCAGTAACGCTGAAGTGACATGTTTATGAATCTCAAGTATGCTTTACATTTGAAATAAAATTTCCCCAAAAGTAGATTCTGAGTTTTATACATCTCTCGCTTCCCACATTATCTGGTATATCAAACGTGTGGTCATCATCTTCTCTGCCCATTTTCCTTGCAAATTTATGAGTGCAGTAGCATATCGTGTAACATAAATCGATTTACATGAAGGATCCTGCCCTGGTTCAGAACCTTCAGTGGCTCCCTGTTCAATTCATGTGAAAAAGTAAACTCTGCCTGATATCTGAGGCCTTTCATAGCCTGTGTTTGCGAATCATTTGCTATTCTTCCCCTGTCCTATAGCACTAACCTTCCGTTGGTTTAAATATGGCTTGGGTATTGCTGCTTGAACCTACTTTCCTATTTCCATGGCTCTATTTTAATCCCTTGGCATTCTTGAAATGCCTTTCAATAGGGCCCTATAAAAATCTCCAGCACTTCATAAAGTTTTGTTTCACATCCCTAAACAGCTTGTAAAGCTTATACTAATGCACAGCTCACTGTTCTACTGTTCATCTTTCCAAATTGGAAAGCAACAAGGGAAATAAACTCCCATCTTTACTTTGGGTCTGCTCAGAACCAACGGTCATATCTGTGCTTCGTAAATGTTTGACCGTCATGACTATGTATAATGGGGTAACTATTTCATTAGACTGGGGAAGTTTATCCTGGAGTAGAACTTAACCTAGAGGACAAGTCATTTGACTTCATAGTAGTTCTTCAAAAGATTGAAGCGTTAGAAGTCAGAGCTGGAGTGAAGGGTTGGTGCAGACTGCCTCACCCCGGAGCCACAGTGAAACAAATGGTTCATCGTTGCCTAGGATGCTAACCTTCACTTGGCACATTGAAATTACCCACGCTTAACATCTTCTCCTTCCAGAAAGTGGGCTGTGATAAAGAAATCGGTTCTAACAAGGTTGAGGATAAGTGTGGTGTCTGTGGAGGAGATAATTCTCATTGTCGAACCGTAAAGGGGACCTTTACCAGAACTCCCAGGAAACTTGGTAAGATGAGGTCTCTCATGAATTTAGTATCTTTCTCTAGGATTTGTACTTTTTGAGACTTCTTTTAGGAATGTAGCATTTCCCCATAAATAAAACAAAACATTTGCTGCTGATTTATTTTTATTCAGATTAAGTTTCAAAGAACTAGTAATAAAAAAAAAACACTTGGGATTGAATTCATACTCCATAGCATCCATGATGAAAATTGTCTACTAAATTTAGAAGGAAAGAAGGAAGAAATAAAATCAATCAAATATAGTAGTTTGTTAAAATATGTGTTTTGATTTATTTTATGTTTTTCATAAGACCTAATTTTTAGATGCTTTTTTTTTTTTTTTTGAGAGAGAGAGAAAGCCTAAGTGGGGGAGCAGGGCAGAGAGAGAGAGAGAGAGATAGAGAAAGAATCTTAAGCAGGCTCCACACTCAGCTCAGAGCCCAATGTAGGGCCCAACACAGGGCTCTATCCCATGAACCTGGGATCATGACCTGAGCTGAAATCATGAGACGGACGTTCAACCAACTGAGCCACCTAGAATTGATGCTTATTTTGAATTTTTTTGTTCATATAAATTGTTGATCAGAAGTTAAAAATAATACATACACACTCAATTCTAAATACAACTTTTAATATATTGCATTAGTTTTGCTGCTTTTATTTTAAAGGTGAATGAGTTTATCCTATTTATAAATCTATGACTCTAGAGTCAATGTTTCACATAATTTTAAATGTTTTATACTACAAGGGTGCCTGGGTGGCTCAGTTAGTTAAGCATCTGACTTTGGCTCCGGTCACAATGTCACAGTTTGTGAGTCCGAGCCCTGAGTCCGGCTGTATGCTGACAGCTCAGAATCTGGAGCATGCTTCAGATTCTGTGTGTGTGTGTGTCTCTCTCTCTGTCTCTCTCTGTCTCCCTCTCTCCCTCTACCTCTCTCTTTCTCAAAAAATAAACATTTAAAGAAAGCTTTATATTACACAAAATTGAGGTAAAACCAAAAAATAACCTGAGGTATAATTGCTCGTGTGTGACCTTTAACGTTTATTACAGAGTCAGTGATCTGGGCTTAGACATACAGTGAAATTTAAGCAGATAGGAAAAAAAAGCACAAATAATATGCAAAATTATGAGTAGTTTTATAATTATTCATTGGAATTTTCATAAAAGATCTGGATACAAACACTTATTACTGAACAACTTTTTAGTTGTTAACAAATATTCAGTTATTCAATAAGCATTTATGGGGAAATGTTTCTGGGAATTCAGCATTTAAAGATAAATTTAATATTGTGCTTCCATTGAGAAGCTTCTCTTACATCAACCCCCACAGTTGGTAGAGTCTCTAATAGAATGACTAAAAAAAATAAATAAATAAAACAAAGCAAAAATAAAGATAAGAAATTTGGTTTACTCTGTGCACATTGTCATGGCAGTGATTTTCCCGTTTAGATGCAAAGGAAGCATTAGAAAGGTTGTCTTAATCCGAACGGAATGGTTCTCTTAGTTCTTTGTACTCTCATTATACCTCAGCTATACAGCCAAGGCAGGTGCACACAGATTAGTCATGCTCTTTCATATCTTTAGGGGGGCAGGCAGAGTTAGGTGAACTATTCTAAAGTGATATCAGTAACATCATTACTGACGTGTTTGATATTCCTGTGTGCTAATTTAATGGTTAAGTGGTTAAAAAACAAATACTGCCATTTCTGGGTGACTATATTATTTTAACAAGGTAAACAGAATTAAAACTATAACATTTATTGTGGTTTTGGTGGAGTAACATGTAATTTTCTTCGTCTTATTGTCAAGTAATTTTGCTTTCTGTATTGGAGTTATTCTTTTTGGTGTAAAAGCATTCACATTCTTTTATTTCCAGAGTGAACTAATGTAAAGAAAAAGTTTTTGCCATTCATCCACCATTCTGTATTATGTGTAGTAGGAGGCAGTGATGCGGTTTTTTTCAGATACCTCTAAAATTATGCTAAACCTGTGAACCAAGGTCAGAAGAGGCAAAGAAAAGATTTCATCAATCATGCAGATTCAAACTGTTCAAAGATAAACTAGCATCCATTTCTTTGCACTAATGTCATGGTCACTCAGTAGACTAATTAACGTTTTCCAACAGGGAAACATTTAAGCAAGAGGTGCCATACAGAATTCAAGTTGCTGGAAAATGAAATCTGCAAGTATTCAACTTCAAATCATCTTTATCATTTCTTAGTCACGCTTAGGCCTACTTTCATTGACTACTAACTGTAATGGCATTAGCTAACTATTATAAATGCATTTTGACTTCACACATAAAATTACAGAATATATTTGATATCTTATATAATACAATATATATAGCTTCTAGTACAGTCAATGAAACAGCAAGACTTTGAGTCAACATGAAACCTTGACTAATTAAAAACATTCTATTTAAGGGAAGACAAGAGGCGCCTTCACTTTACCCAAAGGAGCTCGTAATATTTCTCTTGCTGAAACAAGGGAAGCTAAAAATGTACTGGGTAAGTTGTAGCAAACTGCAGAAAGATGGGCATCCATAAGTGACATCAAGCTGTTTTGCTGTCCTTGGCATTTTAAGCACATTACTTCTAGCTATTTCATACGCAGACAAATATGGTCCAGTTCACAGACTGGAACACACCCAGGCTCAGGTATGAAAACCCTAACCCCAAAATGACGATGCCACTGAGTTAAGACAGTAATCAGTATTGTGAAAAAGTTGGGTAAATAGGTAGGTATTTATTGCCTATGTAGAAATGACAAACATATTTCTTCCTGATGACATGTGATTGTATAAATACACAATTTGTAACTGAGTTTCTGTCAGACTCATCCAGTAGCATATGAATTGGAGGTTTCATAATATAAGGTGTTAGTTGCATAATCTCTGTATATTCATTTGTTTGATGGAAATGAGATGTAACATCTTGATTTCTATTTGTCCTATTATTGATTTATAATTAAGATCTTAAATCTAAGAGATCTTAAGATAATTTTTAGGACATGTGATAATACTAAGATTTGTTTTATATGACATTGATGATAATAGGATTGATGTATGATTTTATAACTCAACGCAACCCAGTAAGCCTATAGATTTCATGATTTCTGGAGTAGAAGATTGAGTTTAAGGTCCAATGTGTGACATAACTTGCAGACATTTTCCAACCAAATTGTTTGGTCAAATATAAAATATATATTTTAAAACTTTCCCATGATAAAACTTCTTTGAGGCTTTAAAATTAATGACTGATTACAAGAAAAATGAAAGCTACTCTCTGATGAAGTCAATAGCTTTTTAAAAATTATATTAGAGAGAGAGAGTGAGTATGAGTTGGGGAAAGGGGCAGAGGGAGAGAGAGAGAATTCCAAGCAGGCTCTGTGCTGTCAGTACAGAGCCCAATGTGGGGCTCAGTCCCATGACCTGGGATCATAAGCTGAGCTGAAACCAAGAGTGGACACTCAACAGCCTGAGCCACCCAGGTGCCCCTTTCTTCTGTAATTTCTTTAGAATAAAGTAAGCTTTTCAATATGCAGATACTTCATAAATTAGAAGTTTAGCTGTCTATACTTGCCCTTAAGCTTTTGAAATAATATATAGACAGAAGAAATATCTCAAGAAGGTTACCTACTAAGTACACTAAAAACCACTTCAACAGGGTGGTTTAGAAAATTAAAACTCAAATAGTATAATATATAAACTTGATAAGTCAGTGTGTTGTACACCTGAAACTAATTTAACATTGCATGTCAACTCTACTCAAATAAAAATAAATAAGAAACTTAACAGCAACAACAACAAAAGCCCTAAAATCACATAGAAGGAATCAGGAAAGTTGTGGCATTTACCTGAATTGCTGTTGACACAATTCATCGTCCAGTACAAGATAAATGACTAATAGGTTGGAAACAAGATTAATTGCCCCCCACATTACCAAAAAAAAAAAAAAAAAAAAAAAAAAAAGGTTTCCTCTAACCTTTGTATGTACAAAGTGTAATCTCATGCTCATTGTCACAAAAACTACCAATGCTTTGAAGTTAATTTCTGAAACTGCTTCTGTCAGCTTATGGATGCCCGCTTCTGCATGCAGGAACAGTAAGAGTTTCATGCTCAGCTAACGATGGTTCTTGCTTTTGTTTTCTTCTTGGCTTTCTCCGATATTTACTACACATGCGAAGGGTACCTTAAGATGTTTGATATACCCCCTGGTGCTAGACATGTGTTAATCCAAGAAGACGAGGCTTCTCCTCATATTCTTGGTAAGTGTTCCTGTCTGCTGGCTTTGCTTTAGCATGGACTTAGAGAAATGCCAAAGGAATCATATATACAGAGAGAGATATATATGTGTGTAGATGCATGTGTACATATACGTAGTTATGCAAGAGTCAGAATTACATATAAAAGCATTACTATGTGGTTTTTGTTGGTCATTCCTCCCCACTATTCTTTCTTTAAAACAAGAAAATTCAAAAACAGAGCTTTAAGTTTTGGTGAAACCTGAGTTGGTTCAATATTTATGTGGAGAAAAAAAGTTATTTAACAAGTACTTTATGCACATTTTCTCCATATTAGGGGATGAGGAAAGTAAGCGTGTTAATAAAATGCATTAAACTAAGGAAGAATATCAGAAAAATTTGCCATATTTATGTTGACAGATTATTTCTGATATTTTGGTTGATGCCATACTATATGCCTCTCCTTACTTTTATTGCATTTTAAGTTCTTTTACTGAAAAGAAACCACATGTGGATTTTACTAGTTTAGTGAAAGTTTTCCTAGTATCTGTTGTGTTGTTTCTGATGGGCACATGCAGATCTATTTGCATAGCTGTTTATAATTTCCAAAAGGAGATTGTTTTCCTCCTTTACGAGAGGATTATGTAAAAATGGCATTCAAAAAGTGTGTCTTCAAAGTGTATGTACAAATGGAAACCTAACTTGCACGTGTTCCCTGACCTATTAAAGCACTAGGCAGTTCTCTAAACTCAGGCATCATCTGTCAATCCATGAAAAATGGTCTCTCACGTTGTTTTTTTTTTTCTTCTCCCCAAAATGGGTGCCTTAACAAAATGAATTGTTTTATGGTGTTTCATAGAATTTCTTTTTAGAATTTAAATTATATTCACTGCTAGATTCCTTAACGGTCTGGCAGCCAGCCATCATTTTTTTTTCAGTAATTCAAATTCTTTTATTTTTTGTCCTAGAATTCAGATTATTATCCTTGGAAACATTAGACTTATTTTGAAAAGCTCAAGTGGAACAAATGTATTTAACTAAAATTGCTCATGTTTTCTACACATTTTCAATAGATGGTAGTAACATGAACTTTTATTTTCTAACTTATCATTACATGCTGGTAAATACCTCCAAACTTTAGAATCCCACTTGTCATTTTTTATCTAATGCTTTTATCTAATGCTTTATTAGAGAAAGCATTTTAAAATAATATATAGTAGATCTGTAATGCATTAAGAACTCTATCATCAATAAACAGCTTTTTCTAGCCATAAAAGTAGGAATATGGCCTTGGATTTTCACAAACATAAGAGCTAATTGTCTAACTAGAAATTAGTTTAACTGTGTTGGATATCTATAAGTATTTTTACTAACTTGAAGGAGATACACAGTAAAGAAGCTATTCTGTTATATGCTGTCCTAGCATAAATGATTTAGGCATATTTTTATAGAGGTATCCGTGATTTTCAAAATCTTCCCAGCTTTCCAAGGAAATCTGTAGGAGGAGTGGGTTAGAAACCATGAACCTTTTTGACAGTGTTTTCAAATAGGAATATTTGCCCACTTTTATCTCCCATTTAATCATTGTGCCATTGTTCTTGACTGGTTAGGGAATGCTTCTTGAGGATTTTGAATGCCTAATGAATGGAATGGGAATCATATCAGAACTGACATTCATTTTGATTGCTTTGATGCTTAGAAGGGGATAGACTTGCTATGGATCATCAAAACTATAATATGATAAAAAAATGTATGCTGGTTACTCATTTTCTTCCTTTAGCGATTAAGAACCAGGCTACAGGCCACTATATTCTGAACGGCAAAGGGGAGGAAGCCAAATCACGGACCTTCATTGATCTTGGTGTGGAATGGGATTATAACATTGAAGATGATATTGAAACTCTTCACACAGATGGACCTTTACATGATCCTGTTATTGTTTTGGTATGTGGTATTACAGCCTCACAACATAGATGGTTTAGTTTATATCCATTTTAGTTTTATAATTACTTGGTCTGAAAACACTTTTACCTTGAACATTGTATAATTAGTTGCATTTATCTGCCTGTCTCTATTCTGCAACTTTGTCATATTTTATTATATGTACATTTTAACCCAGTAACATAGTATGATTCCTGATTTTTAGTAATCAGTTATGTGTTGAATAGAAAAGATAAGATATTTATTTTTACCCACATATTTACCATTTCTTTTTTATAAAAATTTATAATTTATTTTTCTTTTTAAGAGAGAGAGAAGAGAATGAGTGGGGGAGGGGCAGAGAGAGAGGGGGCAACAGAGGATCTGAAGTTGGATCTGCACTGAAAGCAGAGAGCTCAATGCAGGGCTTAAACTCACAAACTGTGAGATCATGACCTGAGCCAAAATCAGATGCTTAACCGACTGAGCCACCCAGGTGCCCCATACTTAACATTTCTGATGCTCTTCAGATCTTCCCTGTAAATCTGACTTTCCCTCTAGTATCATTTACCTTCCATATCAAGAACTTTACTGAGCATTTCTGGAAGTGTAGGTGTGCATGCTAGCAAAGAATTCTCTTGACTTTCAATTATCTGAAAATATCTTTATTTCATCATTGTTTCTAAAAGATATCTTCAGCAGATATAAACTTTTTGGTTGCTAGTGGTTTGTGTGCACTTTAAAGATGTTTTTACCCTGTTAGAGGGAGTTCAAGGAATTCGAGGGCTGACTAAGGAAGTAGACATGACCAGAAGGTGGCAGTAGCACACACAAATGTTATTGACCCTTTAGCAGATTTGCATGCAAGGCCACCGTCCAGGAGAGAGGTACAAGGGAACTCTTGGAAAAGAAGGGATCAGAGAGGGAGTGTTTTGGGTTGGGTGATGTCACTCAGCAGCATCATGGAGCGTCTATGGTCTGAGTCCTCCAAAGAACAGCAGCAGCTTGGGGTCCTTGGAGCCACAGCCTTGTTTATAGTTAGCAAATGTTGAGTGCAGTTTCTCAGAGGTCTGCTAAGCAACAGGGTCTAAGTGGATAAAGGTGGAATGGATAAAAATGTGCTTGTTTGGGCTATATTTAAAAGAACTGTACATGTAAAATTTTGAGTTTGGTGCTAGCAGGCTTCTGAGCTAAAGGATCTGAGTCTGCTCTGAAGAAACATAAGCAGGAGCCAGCACACAGGAGCCATCTTTGGCTCATTTATGTAACACTTGTCTTCTCCAATCCATCATCTATGATGAGGTCAACCTTTCATATTGCTGCTCTGTATGTGAAATACACATTTTCTCTGGCTGCTTTTTAAGGATTTTCTCTTTATCTTTTTGTTTTGTTTCATTGTGTTGATTTAGCTGTTTAACTGTGATATGCTTTGTTTGTGATGTCCTTTGTCTGTATCTGGCTTGGGGTTCACCGGGCATCTTGGTGATCTAAGTTTGATGGCTTTTTACCAAATTTGGGTTGATTTCCACAAGTGTGTTTTTCCATTTCTCGTTTCTCTTCTCCTAGGGCTCATTAGTTGTTTCATAAGTTCCTGGGCTTCGTCCCTCCTTCTGTACTCATTTTTCTCTCTGTTCTTCAGATTTGATCATTGCTATTGAGCTGTGTTCAAGTTCACTGGTCTCCAATCTGTTGAGCCCATCCAGTAAATTTTTCATGTCATATGGTGTTCTTTTCTTTTCTAGAATTTCCATTTGGTCTTTTTATTTTTTTCAATTAAAAAGACTCATTTCCATTCCTATGCTGAGATTTCCATATATTTCACTCATTATGTCTAATATTTCCTTTAAGTCTCATGTCTTCATGTTTTCTGCTTCTATAGGCTTTTTTCTCTTGATTATGTGTCACATTTTCCTACTTCTGAGAAATTTTTAAGTGTACACTGGACATTAGATGGTAAGTTGTAGGATGTTTGGTTTATGTTGCTTTTTTTTAAAGTCTATTTATTTTGAGAGAGAGAGTGCATGAGTGGGGTAGGGGAACAGAGAAATGGAGAGAGAATTTCAAGCTGGCTCCGTGCCATCAGCCCAGAGCCCAGTGCAGGACTCCAACTCATGACCGGTCGGATCATGACCTGAGCCAAGATCAAAAGTCAGAAGCTTAACTGACTGAGCCACCCAGGAGCCCTTATTGTTGCCTTCTTTACATGCTGTTGGGTTTTGTTTGAGCTGTCATTTCCTCCTGATCTTTGAAGCCTGGTTTATGCTTTGTTGGGGCTGCTCTGTTTCAATTTTGTCCTCATTTTAATAGCATGGTCTGTTTGATACATTAACTGAATACCTAAAAAGGCCTCTTCATCTAGCTCTAAAAGAACTCCTATGTCCCTTGCTCTGTCTGTCATAGTCCCAGCCCCACAGCAGCCATTCAGTAGTAGTCGGCATGGTGTCTTGGCCAAGGCATGCAGGGACCAGCCTTCAGTCTGACTCATGCAGCTTGTGAGCCACATTCTTTAGTGTCCTGCCTGCAGTTTCCACAGATCACCCTCCCTCTCCTCATCTCAGGGAGACGGCTATCTTGGCTTTGCCTTCTGTTCCCTCTGCCAGGGTCCAGAACCTGACCCCATCGGGAAGCTGGGACCTGGCACATTTCTCTTCTCGTTGGAATTACTATCCTTTGTTGTGTTATATAGTGTCCCCCCCCAAATTTCCTTCATATATCCTGTCCAGTTTTATTGCTTTTAATATCAGCAAGGCAGCTCTATTACTCTCCAGTGGATGAAAGCAGAAGGCATCTACTTGATTTGAAAACTATTGTTGGATTCTGAATGCAAATATTTATTGAATTCTCTATAGAAAATATTATAGTAACTTAAGACCAAAGCTTCTCACTCAATTCCAAGGTGTTTTTTTGCTCTTTGAAAATTATTTCTCTTTACTGAAGTGTCTGTCCAAATCCTTTGTCCATTGTTAAAGTAGGTTTTTTTTTTTTATTTGTTGAGCTTTGGGAGTTTGTTATATATACTTGATATGTCCTTTATAAAATATATGATTTGTCAAACATTTTCTTTTAACTTATAGGGATTTTTTTGTTCTCTTAATAGTGTCTTTTACAAGCAAAATATTTTCACTTTCCTGAAGTCCAATTTATCCGTCTTTTCTGTTATAGATCAAGATATTGGTATTCTATATATTTTTGTATTTTTTCTATCTAATCCAATGTTAAAGTATTTTCTTCTTTTTCTTTGGTAGGAAGTTTTATAGTTTTATATTTTACATTTTGACTTTGTGTATATGTTAGGTTCTTATTTTTGCATATGGCAGTCTACATTACCTATTGCTGCATAATAAACGACCCCAAACTTAGTAGCTAAGCACAAAGCAACACTGGTTATCTCATAGTTTCTGTGGGTCATGTATTTGGGAGCTGCTGAATTGGCTAGTTCTCACTCAGGGTGTCTCATGAGGTTGCTATTAGCTGTGGCTAGTCATCCCAAGGCCCCTCTGGGGAAATCTGCTTCCCAGCTCTATCACAGGGCTATTGGAAGGCCTCAGAAGATGGCCTCTCATCTTTTCCATGTGGTGGCTGGTGGGCCTGGGTTCTTCACTACATGAGCCTCTTCACAGCCTCCTTTAAGTGGCCTTATTACATAACAGCTGGATTCTACTGGAATGAGTGATCCAAGTGACAGAGTACAGCCAAGACAGAAGTCTGTTTAACCTAATCTTGGAATGACACTCCATCACTTCTGCTGTTGTCTGATCGCTGGAAGCAAGTCACCGAATCTGGCCCACACTGAAAGGGAGAATTAAGCCCCACTCATTGAGAGAAAAAGTATCAGAGGATTTGTGGACACATTTTTAAAGCCACCACAATGACTTGTTCCAGTACTATTTGTTGAAAAAATCCTCTTTTTCCCATTAAGTTGTCTTTTCATCTGTGTCAAAAATTAATCATTCAAATTTATGTGGGTTTATCTGTCATTTTACTCCAAGGTTATATAATTTTTAGCAAAAATATAACTAATCAAGATTTTATTAAATTTGAATGATTAGAGATCAGAAGCTCTATTTCATTCATATAATTACATTGCATTTTCTTCCAGTGGCACAGGCCTCTGAGCCCTGCTGGTAACTGCCATGATCCCCTACCTCGAGGCTTTGTCCATTGATAGCTGAGTGACTGCAGGGAACAGTGTGAGCTAGAGATGTAAGATGTGAGCTACAGAGCTTATATCAGATATGAGACACGTAGCAAGGACAGTGGGGGTGTGGCAGTCTATCACCCACCGAGGCCTTGCTTTTCCTCTCTAAAGGGCTGGAACCCCACGTTAGGAGCCCTGGAGCACGCATGGCAGCTAGCTGTCTGGGGCTGAAGGCATTAGCATCTGGATAGAGTGTAAGGGTCAATGCTTGATTTGTAATGTTGTTTTAAAAATAAAGACTAAGGGAGAAAAAGAGAACAGAAGCCAGATAACTAAATCCTTCATTCCAATGGGTTTAATAGTACTCGATTTCTCAAGCAAAAACTATTTCTAAAAGTTCAGTTTAAAATACTAGTGAATTACACGCTTTCCCTTTGTATAACTGATGTAATCCTGTAAAAGCTAGTATTGTGCAAGTCAATAAAAAATTATTTTTTTCAAAAAGAGTTACATTGCCCTAAACAAAATTAAGAACAAACTGAAAAAAAAAACCCCGAATATATTTGCAATGTTTATTACAAAAGAAGGATTAATGTTTTTATTGCATAAATTATTTAGAGAAAAGATATGTGTACCAATAAAAAAGAAAGCATGACATGAACATGTTGCATATAGCAGACAAAACACAAGTGACTAATAAACCAAGAAAATTAAGCATTAATATTTATCAAATAAATAACAATTAAAATAACAAGTTTCCCCATTCAATTAACAAAGACAAAATTATATGGTATGTACTGCTGAATAAGTACATCCATATACTCTCTTCATGAAAGTAATAATTGTTCTCACTATTCTGAAGGGCCATTCACCAGTCTGTTAAAAGAACAACAACAACAACACAACGCTTGTACCCTCTTGCTCACTAAGGAAAGTCAGAAATCACCACAAGTGGGGACAAATTCTCATCAGTACAAGTATATATTAGCAAGTGAATGGTTAAATAATGCATACTACCTTTAGGATTACACACTATGCTGACATTTAAGGGTATATTTTCAAAGAATATTGGCTATCTTGGGAAATGTATATGACGCATTATGTGAAATAAGCAAAGCCAGAAAAGCATGTATGGGTACACACACGTGCACACATGCGCGCACACACACACGCGCGCACACACAATATGCAAATATCTTGAGGGCATATTGCAAAATAACACGTGATTTTGGTTTTCTCTGGTTTAGTAGAATCAGGTATAATTTTTATTTTCTTTATATTTTTTCATAATGTATACATTTTCTGGAGGAACATCATTATCTTTATCAGCATGACACATGAGTTATTTTAAAGAATTTTCAAATGTAATAAGGAGATCTATAACTTAATATATATATTAAAGAAATTTATAGTGAATCTTATTGTAAAGTTATATTTTTATTATGTAAACTCTTATACCTCAGTATATTTTTATTCTTTTTATTGTATAGTCTTTTATATTTGCATTTTTTTCTTTTTTAATAATTTTTTTAATGTTTTATTTCTTTTTGAGACAGAAAGACAGAGCATGAGCAGGGGAGGGGCAGAGAGAGAGGGAAACACAGAATCGGAAGCAGGCTCCAGGCTCTTAGCTGTCAGCACAGGGCCTGATGTGGGACTCAAACCCACGAACGTGAGATCATGACCTGAGCCCCAAGTTGGAGGCTTAGCCAACTGAGCCACTCAGGCGCCCCTGCATTTTTTTCTTAAACAAGGCATACTTGCACTTTAGTTGGTAGAAACATTAAATTTTTAAAACTGCTTAAAAGCCTTCCAGTTTTAATAAGAGCACTATTCTGAAATATTTTTAATTTTTATTCAAAATGTAAAACCCCCTCAGGTGACTTACCTATCTGTTTCATGTGTATATTAGATCATACCTCAGGAGAACGACACCCACTCCAGCCTGACATATAAATACATCATTCATGAAGATTCTGCACCTACAATCAGCAGCAACAATGTCATCCAGGAAGAATTAGATACTTTTGAGTGGGCTTTGAAGAGCTGGTCTCAGTGTTCCAAACCCTGTGGCGGAGGTAACAATTGAACACATTTATCACATTCGAATGTCATTCATATAAACCCAATCATTGTGCTTTCTACCTTAAAGATGGCCTCTCATTGAGGCTGCCATCTGAGAAATAGCAAACCTAACACCGAAAACATATGTACAAAGCATTTTTACTGAAACCTCTGAATCTACAAAGGATAAGAGTCCATTCATAACAACCGTAACCTTCTTAAAATCCTCTTGCTCTTTCCTCTCTGGTTCTTTTTGTCGCTTGTTCATATAGTGGGTCCTCTAATGACTTTCCTCTTCCCCAACTCTCCCAAATGCCATGTTCTGTGGTTCCAGTCTTTCTTCTTCTCCATTTTACTTTCCATCCTGTACATTTCTTTGCTATCAGTGTTAGTAATAAAGGAGCTATTAGTTGTACCAGGTAGCAGGTACTGTTTTAAATGTTCTCTATATTAGTCCATGAACACTCAAAATGATTCTGTGAGGTCAGCACTATGATTCCTGGTACTGATAATAAATAAATAAATTCATGGTACTGAAAATAAGTAGTTACCCAGTTCAGAAGATACAAACCAGGTGGTCTGGCTTCTAGCTACCTGCTCTCACTACCTTGTGCCGCCTCTCTGCCCTTTCCCAAGTTAATCTGTCAGCTGTTCTCAGAGTTCCTCAGTTTCTCACTTCATCCCTTACTCTAGTTCAGAACAATAAATGCTCCAGAACTGAGCTGGCCTAGAAGTTTTCCCCAATAGGCAGGAGATGACAAGGGGCTTTCATAATAATGATGCTGATAACTGAGAACAAAAGAAATTATTCACAGTAGGGAATTCATGCATCAACCATTTATTTTATCAGTTTAAGGAGGTGTTTCTAAAGAGAGTTTTTTTTTGAGGTAGAGAGGGCATAAAATGTTTTAAGTTAATTATTTAAAATGATACCTAATCCATTATAAGATGCTTATTTAATTTGAATCTTCCCTTCTGCCTCACCCTCAACATCCACTTGGTTACAAGATTTGTCAGATGCCACATCTATTTCTTCCTCACCCAGTTTTCTGCATGATTTTGAAAGGAAGATTACTGCAAAAATCTTCTAACTGGTCAATTAATTTGATTTTCTTCTCTTCCTTTATTTCCAGGATAATTGAATGAATGAATGAATGAATGAATGGAATTTTATTATTTCTCTGATTTAACTCCTTTAACATTGTAATATGTTCTTCTGAAGGCATATAATTTATGTAGTATTCTTGCCAAAAGTAAATAACCTGAATCTAATCTTTAGGAGGCAATTAAATAAAACCCAAATTGTGGGACAGTTTACAAAACAAATGGCCTGTACATCTCAAAAATATCCAACATAAGAAAGATGCTTAGAAACTATTTCTGCTTAATTGCATGACAACTAAATGCAGTGCATAATCCTTAATTGGAAAAACATTGCTATAAAGATCATTATGGAAACAGCTGGCAAATTTTTAATACAGTCTGTATATTAGATAATAGTATTATATCTATGTTAAATGTTCTGATTTTAAAGAATTATGTAAGAGATGTGCTTGTTATGAGCAATATGCTGAAGTATTTAGAAGTGAAGTATCAGAATGCCAGCAACTTACTCTCAAATGGTTCTGCAAAATTTTACATATATGTCATGTATATTGCATCATATAATTAATATATCACAGATGTAAAACTATATTTGTATTCACCTCAAATACAGTGACATGTAACACAAGGTTAATGTAGATGCAAGGCACACAAATGTTAACTGTACCTTCCTTACAACATTTTTGTAGGTTTGAAAATTTTTAAATGATATTTTTAAAGTATTTATTTATTTACTTACTTACTTAGAGATGTCAGGGTGATTGGGGAGACCTTCCAAAACTCCCTGTGACCGTCAAGATAAAGTCCAAACACCAAAGCTTTTAAGCTGGCACTCAAAGCTTTTAAGATTAGAGTCTTTCCTATCTCCTACCAACTTCACATATGAAACTTCAGCCATTCAAACAGATCTTCAGTTTTTTCATGTCATTTTTTTTGCTTGGAGTATTCTTCTGCTTCATTCCCTTTACCCAATACTCTGAACTTCAAGAAATGCTGGTTTTGTAAGCTGTGGCTGCCCCTCCTCCAGCTAAGTTTGAGAACTTCCCCTCTGTGTTCCTTTGGTGCCCTCTACAGTAAGTTGTTTCCATAACTTTCTCTGAAAGCTTGTGTCACTGGGTGTTGTCACCAAGGTTCTCAAGTCTGCCCCTCACAGTAGATGGCATGCATTCAGGGTCTAATTTATTAGCACATGTGTAGTTGCTATTTAATAATTTGTAATATTTATTAAATATAGGCTCTGAAAAGTTACGGATTTTGTTTATTTCATTTACTTCTGGACCTTCAGCATCTACAACAGTGCCTGGCCTGCTGTATGTACTCAGTAAATATTCATGGAATGGATGATCATATCACAGAATGAAGACGTGATTCCATCCAGAGAAATGTATTTTCCTTCCTAGGTTTCCAGTACACTAAATACGGATGCCGTAGGAAGAGTGATAATAAGATGGTTCACCGCAGCTTCTGTGAGGCCAACAAAAAGCCGAAACCTATCCGAAGAATGTGCAATATTCAAGAGTGCACACATCCACTGTAAGCAGTCATGTTAACTACTGGACACAGAGGACAAGATGATAGAAATTTAAATATCTTTCGTTTTTTAAATTCATTTTCTTTTAGAGAGAGAGGATAAAGTGGGGAAAAGAGGGTTGGGGGTGGAGAGAGAGAGACAGAGAGAGAGAGAGAGAGAAAGAGAGAGAGAGAGAGAGAGAAAGAGAGAGAGAGAGAGAGAATTTCTCATGCAGCCTCCATGCTCATTGTTAAGCCTGACATGAGATCCATCCCACAATGCTGGGATCATGACTTGAGCCCAAATTAAGAGTTGGATGCTCAACCAACTGAGCTACTCCGGCACCCTTTAATTTTAGTTTTAGTCAAAGCTAATAAACATAGCAAGTTTAAACAGGAAAATCATTTCATAAGAATTATATAAAGCTGTGGCTCCCTGCTCTTTACCATAGTCCTGCTCCTTAAAACAACCACTATCTAACTTCTCTTGATATTTGGTACCTACTTGTTTCCAACTCCCTAAGTAAAATACTTTGGGTCATTATGTATTTCGATTTCTAATGTGGGAAGTGAAGGATTTTGCATTCTTTCACAATCTTTCCCCAAATACACGCCCACAGCCCAGACTTATCTCTCTCCATATTTCCAATATTGTTATAACCCATCTTTTACTGATAATAATATTCAGAGTTTATATTATTTTAACAACTTGTCTCTCCTAATAGTGGAGTCACTTATTAGCATACTCCTATCCTAGTGAAACTTTGTTTTAGAATTATTGAATGTCTTGATTTTTTATATTTTTTCTACTACTTTTCACTAATTCATCCCTTAACTGTTCTCCATGAGTATCAATCTCCTGTAAATACTAAATGCTCAAACATCCGGTCACTTATAACTTCTTAGAGATCGTTCTCAGAAAGTTCTAAGTGTTCTACTTCTGCCCTCCCGGACTTATGCTCATCCTGGATTTCTCTTTACCTCTTCCTAGGTATTCCTACTCCTTTCTTTTGCATCTCCTGTTTCCTGCATTTCTTGTCTTTTTATCTTTTCATGTATTCATTTTTTCTAGTTGGTCATATCTTCCAGTAGCTTCATGAAAAAAGTATATACAAAGTAAAAATTTTTATATAAGAAGTTCTGAGTAGGTAAGAGTTTGAAGCATAAGAGTATATAGGAAATCTTTCTTCTGCTTTCACTCTGGATCATTTGGACACACGCACACACACCCAAACTATAATGTATTTTCCTTCAGAATTTGAAACCACTGTTCCATTGTTTCCTAGAATTCCATGCTGCTGTTGAAAAGTCATTTGCTATTCTGGTTCCCAATGCTTTGTAGTTTTGTCTGTCATTCAAAGTTTGTAAGATCTTCTTTGTGTTCCCAGTGTCCTGAACTTTCACTGTGATGGAACTGCCTTGGTGCTCAATGTTTCTCATCCATCATGCTGTGCACACCATGACTTTTTAAAACACAAAACCAATTATCTTTCATCTCTGGGAGATTTTCCTGTAGTTTTTCTTTAAAAAATGTCCCCTATTTTTTTCAATATTCTTTCTTTCTGAGATATTTGTAGTTAGGACTCCCAAACAGATCTTATTTTCTTTTCTCACCTATTATTTACTCTACTTACTGAATTTTTCATTTTTACTATTACGTTATTAATATCCAAGAGCACTATACTATTCAAGCACTCTGTTTTCTTCCTTAAATGTTTAAAGGCACTTGATGCTTATTTCACAGGTGTAGTATTTTTTTTACCTCTTTTATTAAATTAAATTTTCTTTTTTATGCATGATTTCTTTTGAGTTCTTTTCTTCTATTTCTTTTCTCCCCTCCATCATTTGTGTTAGAGGCTCTCTGTGTCTGGTGATTGTTGGCTGTTAATGCGTGTGTAAGAACGAAGTGTTAAAAGGGCTGCTGGTGTGGGCTTCCCTGTAGGATGAGCTGGCTGAGCTATCTCATTGAAGACCCTCCATTAATTGTGTATTAGGGCTTTTCTACTGAAACGACCAAATTCCAAAGAGCAGAGACAATCTCCTGTCTAGGAGTTATAACCCTATCTAATAGCTGCTCTGGAAGTTGTATATGTGTAGGCAGCTAGCGTTGTCTCCCCATTCCATATGCGGATTCTTGTATCATCCCCCGTCTTCACTCTGGTTTCTTTCTCTATTGTCTCTTGATGGTGTCTTTTGTCCACAAGCTACAAGTCTGGTTCATCTTCAACAGTGATAAGCCTCAAACCTCCTTCTGGCTTAGAGGAGGGTCGTTCAATCTGCCAGTGGTGGTAAGGAGCAGGAGGTCTTTTTCTGAACAGACTTTTCATCAGCACTCTGTTTTTAGACCTGGCTTCACCCACATTTTCACAGCCCACACTTTGACCTGAGGGCACAATCCAGTACATTTCTGGAGTTTTCTGGGAAGTCTGTTTGCTTAACCAGCCTCTACTGCAGAGTTAAGCTTCATACTTAGGTCTACTGAGTTAGCAGTCATGTATCCCACTGCTTTCTGGGTTCTGAACTTCCTTTTGGTGCCTTCTATTCCATTTTTCCCCCTTTACCTTTGTGGATTTATGCCTTTTTTTCTCCTTTGTTGGCATTCTAGGAATTTCATGAGGGAATAAAGGTAACCAGGAGTATCTAGGACTACAAAATGTATACTTCTCATATAATAATCTTTCTTCCAGTGAGAGTTAGTATTGAGGTCTTTAAAATTGAGAACACTTTCTTAATTGGTACAATACATTCTATGCCAGTTTGAAGAGCTAAAGCCATCTTGAACTATGACTACCAAAGACTGCCAAGGTTTTAGCATGGTTATTTTTTGGTGCCCCATATATACGACAAGAAAAAAAATGCAGAGGGAAAGTAGCTTTGGAAAGGATAAATAATAGTCTGCCTCAATTACATTATGCCAGACATGATTAACCAAGTGGAATCTGTGGTGACTGCCCTTTGGCATCTGGGTCCATAAATATGGTGTCCACAGCTGATATGGAGAGTTCCCAGGGCATTGACATCAACACCAGAGTTTGGGCACATCCCATGGGCACTCTTTCTGAAAATACCCTTTTAGAAATTTTGCAGTCTGGTGCATTCAAGCCCTGGATGCACACTACTTTTATCTTTTTGTCAGGCCCAATAAAGGCCAATATGGAGAGCTGAATTTTTCAAACAGGATAGATACGCAGGGAGCCTTCTCAGCAACAGTTGTACACATGAAGTAGGCTTCTCAATGAGAGTACTAAAACATGAGTGAACTCAGAATTTCTTGAAAAAGCAGCAGCAGCCAAGATAGGTTGTCTCAGCAAGTGTCAGATGGAGTCCCTTTTTAAATTTTCTGTTCAGACGTGCACCGCCATGAGGCAACGTGAACGACAGTCAATTGGTGTATTTTTCAAAAATTGCTAGCACGCCCAAACCTAACCAGGCAACCTTAAGATGAGTTTCAGAAACCCTCTGTTGATCACCCTTCAGAAAAACGGGTTTCCAAGTCAGTGGGAGGCAGAAGAACACTAAGGCATTAAAAATAGAAGCGTCGGACCTGTCACTGTTAGAAAATTCTAAGACTTGCGAATTGCTTGCTGCTCTCGTCTTTCTGAAACTGCTTCCAGAACTGTAAGCGCTCCCCCGGGGTTGCGTGTCACTCAGAGAGTGGAAAAGGCTGGGCTGCGGGGCAGGAAGGTGCACCGACACCCAGTGACCATGTCCAATCCTAACCCCCACGCCGCAGCTGGGTCGCGGAAGAGTGGGAGCATTGCACCAAAACCTGCGGAAGTACCGGCTACCAGCTCCGCACCGTGCGCTGCCTGCAGCCGCTGCGCGACGGCACCAACCGCTCCGTGCACAGCAAGTACTGCGCGGGCGACAGGCCTGAGAACCGGCGGCCGTGCAACAGAGCGCCCTGCCCCTCGCAGTGGAAGACGGGGCCCTGGAACGAGGTGGGCCTGGGAAGCCCGTGCGCGTGCGTGCGTGCGTGTGTGTGTGTGTGTGTGTGTGTGTGTGTGTAAGCATGTCCAGCTCACGTATCAGGTAGGCATTGTACGAGGTGAGAAACTGCCACGTATTTTGGAATCGTTGAGCACCTGGAGATGCTAGGCAACATTATTTTAAAACAAGTGCTTGCATTTAAGATTAGTTGGTAGGGGCAAACCGTGGTTGGCGGTTTTGTGACATAGAAGAGTCTACAGGTGACTGAGGTCTTCTGTTTAACATCTTTGGTTACTTCACCATTCCTATGGGATAAATTCCTACCCCTGCGCCACCACCACCTACTCCTCCTCCTCCTCCTTCTCCTCCTCTTCCCTCCTTCCTCCTCCCTCCTTCCTTCTTCCTCTCTCTCTTTCTTCTTCCTTTCTTTCATTTTCTTTCTTCCTCTTCCTCTTATTCTCCCTCTCTCTCCCCCTCCCCCCTTCACTTCCCCCTCCCCCACCCCCGCCTCCTTCTTTCCCTTCTCCCCCTCCCCCTTCTTCTTCTACCCCCCTCCCTCCACCTTCTCCTCCTTCTCCCCCTTCCTCTCCTCCTCCTCCTTCTTTCCCTCCTCCTCTCCCTCCTCTTCTCCATCTTCCCTCTCCCTTACTTCTCCCTCTCCCACCTCC
>NC_043700.1:138743791-138760595 GCF_006229205.1 Suricata suricatta
TTCACCAGAATAAATCCCATGCTAATTCTTCATATTCTCTTGTTTTTTATTCCAACTCTGTATTCCAGTTCCTCAAAGTCCTTACTATTCCAAGAAGACCATGCTCATTCAACCCTCCTATCTTTTAGCTATTGGCCTTTCCCCCTCCTCTTGTCTAACCACCACCTCCTCACCCACTACAGCTCATCTTCAGGGTCCAAAACAGCACCTTCCAGGGCTGCCTTTCCCCCAGTCTGTCCTCTACATTCCAAAAACAAAGAAGCCTACTTCTCACAGGCCGATCATGGCTGTAACTTGGAGTCTGTGCTTACCACTAGTCCACACACTTCTCAACAGCAGTGTGCCCGGGCTGGTACATGACGGAGTCAGGCTACAAACCTAGGATTATCTGTCTCCAAAACAAAATAGAGAAAGAACTCCAAAGTTGTGCAAGCATGTTGTGTGTGTGCGTGCATGTGCGTGTGTGTATGTGTGTATGCTTATGTGTGCACATGGAGAAAGGGAGAAAGATGGCCTTGGTGGAATAAACATCTATAATTCCAGCCTTTGTTTCTATAGTGTTCGGTCACGTGCGGGGAAGGAACAGAGGTGAGGCAGGTCCTCTGCAGGGCTGGAGACCACTGTGCCGGGGAGAAGCCACCGTCTGCCAGAGCTTGTCAGCTGCCTCCCTGTCATGGTAGGTGTGACCCTGATTGGTTTCACTGCACTCACATGGTCTTGAAGCCTCAGAAAACAAATTTCAGAACAAACTCTGGAATTCCTGTTTGCTTATCAAAAAATAACCGAAGGACACCCCCCTCGTGAGACATGAGCCAAATACTGTTTCTTCAGATGCGAGATGAGCTGTCATAACCACCACAGCTTCGCCGTTCCTTTCAGGCGCTAATGCTGGGGTGAGGGTGTGGCATGTGTGCAAAGTTGCTGTCGATTTGTTTTTCTAGTCGGAGAAGCTACTTATTTTCTCTCTGTGACCTTTTACAATTTCGCATCATTGTGAACAGCATAATATTGCAGAAGGCTTTGAAATATATTACTGTAATTATTCAGTTTAGGCTTGTGGATAATAAACGTCATTCCCAAAGCCATGTCTGTCATCTGTCCCTCCGCAGAGGCGTGCTTCAGCGAGGGCCCTGCAGACCAGACACCTCGCACGCCGGCAGCTATCTGCCCAGCCCGCCTCCTTGCTGTATTGCAAAAGCAGAGCTTACTTTATTTTACACTATATGTCAGTGTGCTATCATAAAACAAAATATATGTTGGAAGGTTGCAGTTTTTATAACTTCTTCCTCCTTTTTGGTGGTTTTCTTTCTTTACATCCATCTCTGTCCTCTGTCTCATTGTGTATCACCATTTGCTGGCCTCTGTCTCTCATTTTCTGGTTGCTTCCTATCTCTGACCTACTGTCATTCACAGCCTATAGGTTGCTCACTTTCTCTGTCTATCATGCATCCTTTTCAGTCTTGTTCTTCTTCTCCTCTCTCTCTCCCTACCTCCACCCCTTCTCTCTTTCCCTCTTCTCTCTCTCCTCATCTCTTCCTGTCTCATTTCCCCATATTCCATATTCCTTCTTTCTCTCCCTAACATCTCCCTCCAGTCTTTTTCTAGCTCGTGTGTCTGTGTCTTTCTCCCCACCTTTCCCTTTCTCAGCGTGCTCTTCCCTTTCTCCCCCTCTGCTCCTCTGCCTTCCTCTCCCACTCTGTGTCTGCATCTCTCTCTGCATCTCCCCCACCTCCTTTCTCTGTCTCTTCTCTTCCTCACCTTCTTTCTCCCAGGCCCCATGTCTCTGCTCCTCTGTGTCTGGCTCTCTTCCCGTACCCTGCATGCCCAGCCTGTTCCTCTCTCTTTCTCTCCTCGCCACCCCCCTCACCTGCCACCTCAGACATCCTCCCCATTTGGCTCCTCCCTTACCCATCCCACCTCGTCTATCACAAGCTTCCTCTTAAATTCCATCCTTCTAAGTCGGTACCTAATGACATCTGTGGACGTTGCTCACACTGGTGAGACTTGCGACTCATAAAGTTGCCTATTCATTGGTCCTCACTCCAGGAAGCCCTTAATATTGACATCTCTTGAATGGTACTTTCTTTTTTTTTTTCAAGAAAATTGTCAAGGCACTGTCTTATCAGATGTCTTACTTTTTTGAGGAAATTTCACATCCAGTCTTTTAAACCTTATAAATTATTTCACTATAAATTTTTATTTAAAATGTGTGGTAGCAAGAATAAGTACGACCATGAGGGGGAGACAAAGGACTTATGTATTTAATCATTTTCCTCTGGAAAAGTATATTGAAAAATTCAAAACACAAGCCAAAGCCAAGAGAACAAACCTTACCCAGTTAGAAGCTGTGAAGTTTACTATTGCCATAATATTTTAGTCTTATGTATTACTCCCAGGAGGCTGGCGAAAAACTTCGTGAGTAAACTTTATTTTCTTAATAGCTGACAGAGCTGTGTGTTTCTGCAAATATGTCCGATTGTCAGTGAGAACTGTTTGATTCTCATCCTTTAGCTAAAAGAAAATTTTTTTAATCGTACAACAGAGGTGAGAACAAAATGGCGTAACTGGGTTAGGGACTCCACATTCTTCTAGCTGTCCTCTTCCTCTGAAGCCCAGGCCCAGCAGCCAGCTCTATGAGGTTGAAAGGCCACACATTTCTCTCACATGTCGAGTAAGCAATGCTTCCCGTCAGTCTCAAACTGCAGCTAAAGTCCATTTGTTTTTTTCTCATACTGTCTCTCCCTTTTCCTTCTCCGTACAGAAGCGTGTTCTGGCCCTAATCAGACCCAGGTTGTGAAGCAGTCGGTGCAGTGCTGAGGTGCTCGCACAGAGAGGGGTGATCTGTGCGTGGAGTCCTCTAACTCAGAGAGACTAGATCACGCTTTGAGTTGGGCCACAGAAGGGGGTGGAGGGAGCAGGGGTGAGGGGCCAGAGTCCTCTCATCTCAGGGCCTGGAGCCTTAAACATATGGAAGAAGAAATTAATCTTATTTTAAGATATAGGCATAAAAAAGGTAATTCAGAAATGATAAGGGTATTTGAAGTGAAACCTGTTAATGTGACTCACAGGCATTCACAACATAAGTAGATGATTATCTTATCTAACATAAAATACTTAGACATGTCATACTATCTAATAGATCCGTAAATGTTGGGCAAACACAGGTCATTCCATAGTTTGGAAAGAAGACTTGGTATTATACCTCTAATAGGTAATTTTATAATTAATTTATAGATTTGGGTGGTAATTTTAGCTCTCTATTGGTCTTGCCAACCGTATGTCTTTTCCCTCCAAACTTAAGAAAAAAAGATTCTTTAATTTTAATTTCTTTAGCAATTCATATAGAAGATTCCTTTCCTAGCAGTAGGGCATTACCCAGCAATACATTGTAATTTTAAGTGATTATAGTACAAAAATGCCACAATTTAGAATTCTTTGTGTTTATGATTTGGACATAGGATCAGTATTTCTAGGTTGCACCAAGTTCATGGGCTCTGCATAAGATATACCCTAAAATGGCTGAAAATAAGTACAAACTAATGTGTCCATAAGCTCAACATTTGCAATCTTTTGGAATCTAATTCTTATAATTTATAATAAAAATTTTTTTAAATAATAAAATAGTCTATACACATAAGTATTGTTTTATGAATGTTACTTTAGTAAAGTATATCAAGTGTTATCAATTCAATGGAATTAAGTTTTAAAACCATGAATAATCATTCAGAAGAATGTTGATACACTTTGCCCAGTTATGCTTTAAAATAATAAGTAGCCTAAAAATATTCAGTAGTAAAAATGAAACCATTACATTGGCTCTGGATGTTATCTTGAATTTTTTCAGTGATACATTTTAAGATTTGTTCCAACAGGTCTTTAGAATTTATTTTGATTTTAAATTTAGATTTAATGTAGAAGCTACTCTACTAGAAAGCCAGAAAGACCATAAAATTTTTAAGAAACAACAACAGGGGATGCCTGGATGGCTCAGTTGGTTGGATATCTGACTTTGGCTCAGGTCATGATCTTGCAGTCCGTGGGTTTGAGCCCCACATCGGGCTCTGTGCTAACAGCTCATAGCTTGGAGTCTGCTTCAGATTCTATGTCTTCTACTCTCTCTGCATCTCCCCTCCCATTCTCTCTCTCTCTCTCTCTCTCTCTCTCTCTCTCTCTCTCTCTCTCTCTCAAAAATAAACATTAAAAAAAAAGTCCTGAACAAAAAGAAAAATAAAACAGAGGTCCCCTTTATAGCCTACAAATATTTGTGGCAAAATGAATCTGATTTTCTTATTCTAAAATGATATATGTTCCTACTAGGAAGAAAAAGTACCCTCAATCTGCAGGCTCTTGACAGAGATTAAAATGGTGATCAGCCCAAGTGCTGTGCACATAAAGAACTACTTATTTCAGTGAATTTCTCCAAATGTTCATATTTTTTATTGAGGTACAATTGACATATAACTTATGTTAGTCTCAGTGCAATATAGTGATTTGATATTTTTATACATTGGGAAATGATCACAACCATAAGTCTGATTAATATCTATCATAATATATAGTTACACAATTATTTTCTCTTGCAATGAGAACGTTTGAGATCTACTCTTAGCAGTTTTAAATATGCAATACAGTATTATGAACTTTAATCATTCAGGCATTTATTTTATGACAAGAAATTTCTACCTCTTGACCCCCTTCACCCGTTTCACCCACTCCCCAGCCCCTGCCTCTGGCAGCCACCTTTCTGTTCTCTGTAACAATGAGCTTTTATTTTTCAATACCACATCCAAGTGAGATCATGCAGTAGTTGTCTTACTCTGACTTATCCCATTCAGCATAATGCCTTGAAGGTCTATCCATGTTGTAAATGGCAAGATTTCATTCTTTTTTATATCTGAAGGATAGTCCATTGTATATGTACACTGCAATTTCTGATCCAGTCACCCAGCCATCGCTGGACATTTAAGTTATTTCTGTGTCTTGGTTATTGTAAATAATGGTGCAGTAACCATGGGGGGTATATATGTTTTTTAGAACTGGTGTTTTTATTTCCTTCAGATAAATACCCCTTCTGGGAATTATTGGGCCATATGGGTGTTATATTTTTAACTCCTTAAGGAGTCGCCACACCGTTGTCTGTAGTGGGTACACCAGTTTACATTCCCACCACTCACCTTTTTAATGAAAGGTACATTTAGACAATTCTCATTCATGTCAGATTTTACTTAATTTTTTTATATTCATAAACAATTTTAATTTTTGCCCGTTAACGTTTAGATGTAGGTGTTATCTTGTCTTCTTTTAATTTTTACAGAGGAGCCATGTTTGGGAGACAAGTCCATCTTCTGCCAGATGGAGGTGCTGGCCCGGTACTGCTCCATTCCAGGTTACAACAAGTTATGTTGTGAGTCATGTAGCAAACGCAGTAGCACGCTGCCACCACCGTACCTTCCAGAAGCTGCTGAAACTCATGATGATGCTATCTTTAACCCTAGCGACCTCCCTGGATCCCTAGCGGTGCCTACATCTTTGGTTCCTTACCATTCAGAGCCCCCTGCTGAGAAGAAGAAATCTTTGAGTAGGATCTCTTCAGTGGGAGGTCCAAATGTAGTCACTGCTTCCAGGCCAAACAGTAAACCTGACGGTGCTAACTTCCCCCAGAGGAGAGCTCAGCAAGCAGGAAGCAAGACTCTGACACTGGTCTCCCCACCCACCGAGAGTGGCCACCTCACCTCATCTTCAGAAACGGCTGCCGCCCACTTCCTTGCAGTCAGTGATTCAATAGGTGCTTCTTCTCAGGCTAGAACCTCAAAGAAAGATGAAAAAATTATTGACAAGAGACGTCCAATAAGATCACCCACTTTGGAAAGATGAGAAAGTGACCCTCAAAGGCTAGCAATCAGAGGAGAACACGGACAAGCTCCCTCTCCCCGTGGTGCATACTTGTTTGAAGTGTAAATCTCCGTAAATCGTCAACTCACTTTATCTGTACGTGGAGGAACAAAAAGTGCTGGTTCACTTTCTAGTTGCTTTCATCCTCCTCTTGTTCTGCACTGACTCACTTACCAGAATCCATTGGAAGAAAGCACCAAAGATTATTAATAGAAGGAAAGTAAGTTGCTAAGTGTGTTGGTCACTCTCTAACGCAGTAAATGGACTGGAACCAATTCTGTATATCAGCTCGTTTTTTATTTTCAAAAGGTTACACTAGAAACAAAAAAAGAGGTGCCAGCAGTTTACACTTTAACAAAATATTTTGGAAATGGGGCAAAGAATTCTTAGACTTGTATTCCTATTTATCTATATTAGAAGTATTGTATGAGCAAATTTGCAGCTGTCTTGTAAATACTGTATATTGCAGAAATCAGTATTATTTTAAGAGATGTGTTCTCAAATGATTGTTTACTATATTACATTTCTGGATGTTCTAGGTGCCTGTTGTTGAGTATTGCCTTATTTGACATTCTATGGGTTGATTTTCAAAGCAGAATATTATGAATAAGGAGTTATAATTGTAGCTGCTGACAACACAAAGGGTGTTGTTGTGTGGTTTTGTTTAATCAACAATGTGATATGTACATTTACAGAAACAGAGAAACCAGATGGGCTGCAGATGTACAGATTTCTGCTTATCTATTACCTTCCTTCCTTTAGATGAAAAGGGATAGGTTGGTGTCTTAGTATACTTGTGGTCACAGGGAACACAGACTAGTAAGTTAGGCTGTGCAAGACAAAATTAAAACCCTATTACCGGGACCTCGATAGGCACCGCTGAAGTGTCCTGTGTTCTTGTGTTGTTTTTTCTTTTCCCTTTGTTGACATATACAAATGGTTATACACAATGTACTGTAATAACAACAAAGGAAAAATGTTTTGAGATCATTTGTTTGTGTGTTGGTAGCCGAGAAAAGCATCATCGAACTAAAGTTGATACCCGAGTATAATAGGGCTCTGGAGCTTTGGAAGAAGATTCAAGAAAGTATTTGTCAAATTGTTGCAATATTTATTTTCTGCATGGTTCATATCCAAGTGTTCGCAACCACAATGCATCTGACTGCAATAATGTGCTAGTAATTTATGTCAGTGGTCACCTTGCTCACAGTGAAGCCAGAAATGCCCTCGCCAGGGAGTAGATGTAAAGTACTTGTATATAGAATTCAGAACTGAAGATATTTATTAAAAGGTGATTTTTTTCTTGATAGTATTTTTATGTACTAAATATTTACGCTAATATCAATGACATATTTTGGTAAACTAGAGAGACATAATTAGAGATGCACATTTTGCTCATGGAAGAGAAATTTAAGCAAATACAACAGCCAAATGAAAGAGCTAAAATTAAACAAATTCGATTTTATGCCCACTTTTTGGAATTTTAAAGTAGTCGATACAGAGTTTATGACTTGTTCCCATTCAATGAAACATAAAATAGTATGGACTCAAATAAATGATGATTTAGAAACACTTTTTAAGTATACGAAATAGATAAATACTTAAAAGAAAAAAGAAAGTGTTGTGAGCAAAATGTTTTTGAGGTCAGTTCCTGAACTGTCTAAAAATATATTATGCAAACTAACTACAGTGATGTTAACCTCTCCAAGCACGGAATGGACAGGGACCTTTGTGTTTTAACCATGGTAAACTCCCAGCTTCCCCTGTTGACTCTGTACCTCTGAAGAATCGCTGCTACTTCATGCAAGACTTTTAAAGTTTAACTGAATTAGGTGAATTCCAGATAGTAGAACAATTTCTGAGCCTCAAGTGGAAGTCATTTTTTTCCCCTAAAAGTTTCCCGGGAATGAGATTCTCTCTAGTTTGCTTGCATCTGTATGCATCTGGTCCACAGGAGAATACAGAGAAAGATCATCACACACATACACCTCCCACAAAGATGTACATATTTGTTATACTTCTGGTCTCTGAGCTTCTTTTTCTACTAAGCTAAAAATTCCTTTTTATCAAAGTGTACACTACTGATGCTGTTTGTTGTATTGGGAGCACGTAGCAATAAAAATGTTAACAAAACATAGACCTGGCTCTACTAGGTTTTATCATTACATTCACCACTGAGTAATGGAAACTTTCCTTTTCCTCCTGCAAAGTGAAACGGTATCAAATTCGTTAGCTCCTTGGACTTTCTCTACAGAGGCTCAAATACAGTCTCCTCCCCTCACAGCAGGGTGTATCATAATATTTTTTTAATTAAGGACTATGAGTGGTTGCTTTTTGCTTAAAGCCATCCCAGAGAACTACGAAGAAGCAGAAAGAAAAGGGCAATAATGCTGGGATGCACGAGAAGGGAAAGAAGGACTTCCGTTTTTAAATGTGCAGTCCCAGAGTGGTTTTAAAGAAGAGCTGCCCACCAGCTTTGAACCTGATTACCTGAGGATTACTGGGAATATATGACACCTGACTCAGGGCTGTGAGCAGGAATGAGTCGTCATGGGGGGGGGGGGGGCAGGGGGCTCTATTGACATGGTTACCAGTTTAAACTGAAAAATCAGACCAACTCAGGTTTGAACTGCACCTGTATCTTTATCCTGAATGATCTTGGGTAACTAGACTAAATGTCAGTTTCCTAATCTATAAAATGGGAGGCAGAACTGTCAAACATGGCGTAATTGCTGTGAGAAATGAGAAAGTAAAGTTGTCAGCACAGGGCTTACCACGTCGTAGCTCTCCATAAGCAGTAAGTGTCATCATTGTCCTAGAATTGTCCTCAGCTTCCTCTGCCTCATCTTCATTACGTGCCCAAGCCACAGCCTTCCTCTAAGGATCCACAGGAAGTTTGAATCATGGTCACTATGCCTCATTAATGGTGGTAAAGAACATAGTTTCAGGAATCTAAAGACAAGCATTTTAGCTTTAAAAATTAGGAGGGACAAACTCGCTAAAAATGATCTCCAGTCATCAGTTTTGAAAAATTTTAGCTAATTATGTACACTCTCCCTTTACAAACCATAAGTAGTCAAACTAAAGAATACTAATTCTGTATTTCTGCAAAAATGGCCAGTGGTGAAATAATGCCCCAAATTGTTAGCAAATGAAATGTTTTTCATATATTTACATTAATACACTTCACATAAATATCAAGTCACTCCTTTATACACAGCTTAATATTTCTTCCATGAGGAAGCTGCATAAATATATGATATAAAAGAAAAAAATCACTTGAACGATGAAAATATGGAGAACCAAAAAGGACGTCATCACTTGTTACGAAAGCATTAAAAAGGTAAAAGTAGGATACAGGAAAACTACTTAAAATGCAATAATATAAAATATAAAAACCATAGGCATAGGCACAGGCATAATCAACACATCAACTAGTATTAGAAAACATAAGTTTGGGGAATTTACTTAGAGCTAGAGACAGTATTATTAAAATTTGTTAAAATACTGCTTACCAAGGAAAGAAAGCATACCCTAAAATTGTCATCAAAAACACAAATTCTAGAGGCACCTGGGTGGCTTAGTGAGTTGAGCATACAGCTTTGGCTCAGGTCGTGATGTCACAGTTCATGAACTCAAGCTCCACATCAGGGTCTGGGCTGTCAGCACACAGCCCGCTTCAGACCTTCTGTTCCTATCTCTGCCCCTGTCCCCACTTGTGCTCTCTCTCCCAAATACAAATAAAAGCCTTTTTTAAAAAATGCACAAATGCTAAAATGAAACAAAATGATATAAATCTCTGCAACATCATCACACAGGTCACCTAGGTATTAGATTCCCCCATCTTGAGAAATGGCAAGCGCTTAAAAACTTGCCCATCTACTTCATGTAGGCTACAGTAAGGTTACTTCTAGGAGTGCTGATACTGACGCCATCGTTGGCCCTCCATCTTGTTCGCCCCTCTGGCACACAGGTGGTGACACTTTAGATAACTACCCTGAGACCGCGAGTGGCGCTCCTCAAGCCACAAAAGCAGAGGATTAGGGGCCCACCAGGAGCAGAGAATGATAGTACGTCCGATCACTCAGCAGTCTGTCCGCATGCCAGATCGTTTGTCTGTAAGTTGTCCTGAATTTTAAAAAAACAAAACAAAATTGTAAATGGTACTGAGCAGCTTGCTTCGGTTGTTGGTATTTCAGTGCCTTCTCAGTAGGAAGGATACGTCACGGACTCTGCTTCACCTTCTAACAATTGGTTAGTCTGCTGGAGAGTGAAAATGAAATAAGTACGAGTAAAGGGGCTGAGCTACAGAAAGCCTACTGTTTCTGGGGGAAATCCCACGCTGGCCATCTACCACCATGTGGGGAGACGTGGCCAGGTCTTTTGAGTGTTTCGGACCAGTTCATGAGTATGGTGATGCCCTAAAATCGACCGTGGAACTGCTAGATATCCTATCTGAAGTGGTGAGAAAGCAACAGGGTCGAGAGGGGGTGGCAGCTTGGTTGTTAGGACTGTGGGGTCCTGGGGGAGATGGTAGGGACTGTACGTTACAGTCGGCCTGGGGGCATGGCGTGGGACTTTAGTGACCGTCTTTGCCTCTGTGGGTTGTTAGCCCTTCTGTATAGTAATCTCTGTGGTGGCTGACTTAAGTAAAGCCAAAATAATCCATCAGAAGGGAACTACATGGGTTGAAAAACAGGATACTGCTGATAATAAAATGGCGGAAAGGGGGCCCATCAAGTTCTCTCGTAAACAACTTTGGCAAGATAATATTCTCTGGGACCCTGAGAGGAAATAAAGACAAACAACCCAATTTGGTCTTGCTAAGCCTTAAAGGAAGGCTCAGGAGAGCCAGGTGTGTCACTGCATGGCCCCTCCAGTACTGCAGTATTTCAGAGGTGGATGCCCCGCCCACCAGAGACTAGGGCCTATGGGCACAACAGGGGGCAGCAGGAGGCCCCGCCTTGAATTAACCTTTTATTGGTCTGGCGCTAACAGACTGTACCAGCTGTTATAGACACTGTAACTGAATATATACACTTATATTTCAGGGAGAAAGAAAAGCTGTTGATGGCTATGGGGACAAATTATCAAAGTCAGACAGACTAATCTCTACCTACAGATTGGCAGGCTTCCTCCTTGCTGTTTTCTAGTGCATATTTCCCTTATTCCTGCCTGAGTATAATTTGGACATAGATATTTTACAGGATCTGGATCTAAATACAACGTCAGGCAAATTCTGGTTGGGTATCTGAGTAGTGAAACCTATCCTCGTAGGTCATGCAAAATGGGAAACTGTGTGCCTGCTGGTTCGCCAGAGGATAATACAAGCACAATCCCAGATATGGGTTGTGAATTAGACATAAATTAATATCCAGAAAACTTGGCTGGGGCTTGTGGCACTGACAAAATGGAAAATCAATTATGGTTTTTAAATGTTTTTATTTTAATTTCAGTTAACATACAGTGTCAGTTTCAGGTGTACAGTGTTGTGCTTCAACAATTCTATGCATTGCCCTGTGCTTATCACCTATTTAACCCATCCCCTCCCCCTCCCCTCTAAGATCAATAAGCATCTGTTCTTGTAATATGACACCATTGGAAACATTGGTTACATTACCAAGACTTTGTGTGGAATGCCCTATTTGAGAAAGACCTGCATAGGCCCAGATCTGACCAGATATCTTTAAGGAACTAAGATTGACTTTATGGACCCAGGGAAGCCTCTTGGAAAAAAAATTAGGCTGATATCTTGCTTACAGGGTTCCCAGGAGCCTTACCAGGTGAAGAAGGAAGGTCACTTCCTGGCAGGCTCCAGAATCTAAGGATATTTAGGAGGAACTCAAAAAGAGAGGAAGTAACTGAAATCTATAGGTATTGCAGGCAAGACTGATTTGGCTTAGCTCTTAACCTTGAAAGACTATTAAAAGCTCAGTCTGAAATTCCTTATGAGAAGTTCAGTGTCATGAGCATGCTCTGAAGGCGGTGCACAATCAGTTAGGTCTTTTCACAATGTCAGCTGCATTCGAGCATAAAGCAAGGTTAACATAGTAGTAAAGCAGGTTCGGGATTCCAAACTCTGTGACCTTTCACCGCAGGTTTAACTTGGCTTCTTACACGTCACACAAAGCAAAGCACAAGACAAGTCACATAAGAAACAAGATAAAACAAGGGATGGGAAGTTAATGAACCAATTGTGAGCATTCAGTTAAGATTAGGTCTTGGTTGGGTCCAAGTCAGCTACCAGCACTTGCTGCTTATTATATCCCAGCAGTGAAGGCTCTGTTCTGCTCAGACATCGCTTGGCAGAGACTTAGGCAGCAGTTGCCTTTTTGAGTTGATCAGACATGAAAGGGTCAGCTTCTAGAAAGTCTGACAGTTTGCTGCAAAAATCCTCCATTTTTAAAGGAGTTTAATCAGTCTTGGACCTTTGCAGACCTCCTCTGGTTCTAGTGGTGGTCCGTTCTGGGTGTGTTGTCAGCCTGTGCTGGTTTCAGCCATATCTGGTCTTAGCTCAAAACCCTTGGCTGCTTGCATCACTGCTTGACCTGTGTCACTGCTTGACACGAATGACTCCAGTTTGCTCTTGACATTCCAGCCCGTGATTCCTCATGGCTAATCTGTGAGGGTCATGCAGGGATCAAATATGTCTTAAGCCAGGTCAACAGTACTATTCTGCTAATGTGACTGAGGGCAAAGCTAAGTCACTTAATCATGTTTTCAAAAACAACAACACAAAAATTAAATAAATCTCAAATCATGAAATGTCATTTGACATCCTAAAATGAAAACCACAAACAATCAAAACTAGTTAAAATAAACTGAATCAAATAAAGTTTAATCAATGTAAAGCAAAATTATGTAAGGATTAAATAAAAACTCAAAAGTTATATCTATGTCAAAAAAAAGAAACTAAATCTAAATTTAAGGTAAATTAATAAATCAAAGCAATCAAATAAATGAAATGAAAATCATGTTACTAAATACAAGTAGATTGAAGGTGAAAAATACACATGGAATCTTTAATATAGGCTTTTGGCATCTAGAAAAGTATGGCAAAGGTGTGGTTAATCATAGTCTTTCTGTGTTTCCTTCTTAAGCCTGAGGATGCATAACATTCTAATAGTGTGTTTAATAAGATGTATAACAAAAATAATAGCTAAAAAGAAGGATTTTCTTAATGAATTCCTAAGTATGAGTAGAGAGAGAATTCTATTCCATCTTTAAATATTTCAAAGGGTTATACTCCGATTATAATCCAGAGCAAATCACGTTTGAAAGGTTTTTTTCAACAATTCTAGAAAGTAACATTTATTGTGTGAGTTTGTGTATTCTTGTTCAGTGCAGCTAAGTTGATGTTACTTGATTGCTGATGCCGCATGAATGGTCAGTGTTGTGTGTTCAAAATGGGTTAGCTTGCGGGTCAAGGTTTTATGGGCTGCTTTGAGCCCTTCTAAGTGTTCATCCGAACACATAAATTTTGTTAGTTTTTACCCAAGGTGTTTCTGTTCCTTTAATAGAATAGGGTTTTGGAAAACTTTATATGTATATTCTGAGATAAAGCTACTTGTTTTGGTAACATTAAATGTCATATTAATAGCATATCATTTTAATACACTCCTTGTCTATAGTCATTCTAGTATGACTAAAGAATATGATCTCTGAGGAATTCAAGTTATCCAGTTAAAGTGTCTCCTGTTTAAGAATAAATTTTCAGTGGAAAAATTTCTTATGAAAGGATGAAGATTCACATTTATTTTTAATTTGTGCCAAGTATAATACATGAGGTTGGACCATTGAAATGTGATCTCTTTGGGTCATAGATATACATTCCTGTGGGTTGATGGGTATTTGTTGCCAGAAATGCTGTGTTTTGGTGTTTGTGGTATAGCATATGTGTCATCTGCCAATAGACTTTGACCCCCAAATAGTCTTAACAATGAATGTTTACATTGTCCTGTATTGTCACAACCCAATGCTCTGGAGGTGTCTAACTGTAAGAGAGACTCCATTTTTCTTATGGTAATGTTTCTGACAGCATTCATGCTCTCTCCGGTAGGTTATAGTATGTAGCGACTATTTTTTTATTGTTCTCTCCTATAGAAATTTCTAAGATTAAGTAAAAATTTTTTTGGAGGGCTTGGACCTTATGGTCAATGTTACAGTTAAACTCCAGTTAGTAGGCATCATAACCATGCATAATTGAGACAATAGAATGTAGTTCTTTGAATGCTGAGGAGATTTGGAACATAAATTTCCTACTGTATTAAGTAGAGGGTTAACATTTTTGTTGTTGTTTTGTTGTTGTTGTTGTTTAATGCAAAGAGCTCCTTCTTAATAGTCTGGATTTCTGCTTTCTGAATTCTAGAGATAAGTTAGAGCTGATGCCTGCTTCCACCAGAGTTATAGAGGCTTTCCAAGTCTAATCCTATCAATGGACATTAGGTCAGGCAAACCATGGGGGATTGTTCCCAGCTCTGTTGCATAAATCTTACATTCAAATTGTATATAGAACAAATTGAATTGTTTCTTTGGAAGGTTATTCCAACTCTGTGGCATAGATTAGTTTACAAGTCTCATGGGTTAAGTAATGCAGGTTCAAACATATTTGGCTTGAGGGGTTTGGGTATTGGGTTGGCAATGCCATATGTCCACTGTGGTTTCTAATGGAAAATTCTCATACAGTGTGTAATATCCCATCATCCTCTCTCCATAATATATGAGCCTAGACTATTGGGTAATATACCACATTTTTCAAAGGTGACTCTTTTAAGCTATGTAAATTGGCATAGATAATTTAGCTCCAGTTATATTCTCATAGATATGATGTTGTGCCAACAATGTATATTCTACCCATCATGTGTCTGATGGTTTGCATCCATAAGAAAAATTATTGCATACCTGGATCAATCAGTGTCACTAAGCCTGCATTAAAATCAGTTCCCAATGTTTTCCAATATGCTGGTGATCTTCTTTGTGTAATTGAGGTTTTACTAACCAAAGGATAAAAAAAAAATGTATTGAATCTAATCATTCTAATTAAACATACCAATATGATCACTTCCTTTGTTACATTATATAGGTTGAGTTCAGATTTTGATATTAAGGTAGCATTAAATGTGCCAGTCATATTAAGTAATTAATATGTGTAAACAGATGTGTTCTTGATGGCAATAGCATTGGAACAATTGAGTTGTATCTTATACCATGTACGTATGAAAGGACCTACGGTGACTCGAGTCATAGCTGCAAGGCTATTAAAATGACCTAGAGTATGATTGGGTGAGGATCATGTTACCCTACTTACCACTTCCATGCTGGAAGTCATTTAGATATGATAGTATGGGTATCATGGACTGTTCAGGAACCATTTTGTCTTAACTATAGGATGCTCATATTTCCAACAATCAGTTATGTTAACTGGTAGTTTACAAGTTGTGGGATATTAGCTTTCAGTAGAGGACTCTCTAACAGGTAGTCCATAAAGCCATAAGCATTATCTCCAGAAATAGTCTACCATGAAATTGCAACCAATTTTTTATAAGCATGGATCATGTTCAAAAGTGTTAGCATTAGAAGAGATGTCAATTCCATGAGGGCATGGTACGACATACATTGTGGGTATCTCCAATGACGGAGGTGTTGTGTGGCATCCATGTGTAAGCTTTGTGTCACCATTCCATTGTATACTATATCCTGTGTTATGGAAGCGTAAATTAAATTCATCAATTCCATTAAGTGAGAATTGCCTAATTATAGCATTGTTCAAGAGCTTTGATTCTGTCTTATTATGATTTGGCATGCAGAAGGTACCAGCAGCTGAATTTGAGCTTATCTCCACTCTAGAGCAATTTACTAGTCCACTAGGGTTATGTCCCCATTTTGTAAACCATAGTTTTAAAATCTGAATTGTTTAAACTGGATAGTTGAGGTCATGGTTCCCTGAATATTTTGTATAAAAATATCCTTTCGTGTGTGCTGCTGTAAGGTTCAGTTGAGAGCATAGCAGAATTGAATTTTTTATTTTTTATTTTTTAGAGAAAGAGACAGAGACACAGAGACAGCACCGGGGGGCGGGGGGGGGGGCATAGAGATGGAGACAGAATCTGAAGCAGGCTCCTGGCTCTGAGCTGTCAGTACAGAGACCAACACGGGGCTTGAACTCACTAACCACGAGATCATGACCCAACCCAAAGTCGCATGCTTAACCGACTGAGTCACCCAGGCATCCCCAGAATTGGTTTTAAAAGCATTGGTCTTATAGCATTGTCCCTGTGTGGAAGCATGAAAAAAGTACCTTTAAAGCTTCTCAGACATGTTAATGTCCAATTATGGCATAATTGTTCCATATAATGTACATACATTATAAGGGGTACATGTCAATCAGGTCTAGCATAATGTGTGAAATGCTGATCTATGTGAGCAAGATTTACCCTGTTTTTAATTTCCAATCCAATTAGAGCCATTGGAAATGTTCTATTCCTCTCTTATAAAAATTTTCAGGTATTAAATAGATTGATGAAGCCTTGGCATACAAAGTACCATGTATGTTATCACATCGTGTATCTTTATGTCTCATACAAAAATTGCCAAAACATGGGGGTGCCTGGTGGCTTAGTTAAGCATCTGACTCTTGATTTCTACTCAGATCATAATCTCACAGTACATGGGATCTAGCCCTGGACCAGGCTCTGTGCTGACCATGCAGAACCTGCTTGAGATATTCATTCTCTCTCCCTCTCTCTCTCTCTCCCTCCCTCTCTCTCTCCCTCCCTCCCTCTCTCTCTCCCTCCCTCCCTCTCTCTCTCTCCCTCCCTCTCTCTCTCCCTCCCTCTCTCTCTCTCTCCCTCCCTCTCTCTCTCTCCCTCCCTCTCTCTCTCCCTCCCTCTCTCTCTCCCTCCCTCTCTCTCTC
>NC_043700.1:138760695-138784750 GCF_006229205.1 Suricata suricatta
TTCTGGATAAGATGTTGTAATCCCCTGGGATTCCATTGGCATTGGAACCTTGTCTATGGGTGTGTTAAAGTATGGAAAGTCATATAATGAGGGTTTATTAATATTAGTACTTTAAAGAATTAATATCTGACATTCTCATCAGTATTAGTAATCACTTCAGGATATTTATGTTCCTCATATATATCCTCTTGTTCCATATCCAGTTGGTAAAATTCATACCATGTGTTGACAAAGGATTTGTATGAGTTTATTATAAGGTTCATACAAGTGATGTGTGGATACCTTGCAGTATATGGCTCTGTGTTCCATACAAATGTTTATGTAGTGAGATTATGCAGGATGGTAATAATGTTTTTAAATTTAATGAATGTCGTGAATTCTGTGCTTTCATTGAAAATTTTCTTATTTATAATGTGAGTGGCATGTTGGTTTGAAACCTTATTAAAGTCTCCATTGCATGAGCACAATTACAGTCTTTCACACTTAATCATTGTGTCTGCAGTCATCTAATGTGTGATTTGTGTATGGCTCAGTAAAGGTGTGCAGTTTGTAAGTTAAAATAAAAGGTTTATTGGCAAAGCTTAATATCAATATAAATGCAAAGTGTCCTCAATTTGCTTTTTGAGCCCTTGCACAATTAAGTGCATTTGTAATTAGCTGTGAGAAGAGGGAGGAGTTATTGTATAAAATATAGCCATGTATGTGTTCAGGCAGTCCTGGTATGGTTGGGGCATGATTTGAAAAATTAAGTTTAGGTGTAAGGTGATTTTGTGGTATAGGGAAGTTTGTATTTAGAATTTTAAGTTTTACCGGAATCTCCTGAGCTGATCCAGAGAGTGGCCATATTTATGCCTGTAGTACCTAAGACCAAATCATGCTTATGTGGTGCAGGTGGGTATGTTTGTACCTAGAGTGATGTCCTCCATTATCTTTCTGATCAATCAAACTTTGTATACATAGACAATGGTATATTAAAAGCTAACATATATCCATTGAGTCCTTTATGTTTGTGACCTCCACTAGTCCCTATAAAGTTCCTGGTGCTGTTGCTACTTTAGTTAAGAGGCAGTTATTACAGTAAATATGTAGCATGGAAGTTGGCATACCTTGGCACTGAAACCAGTCAACCTGTTGTGGCGAGCTGCCATCCTCCAACACGTCTTCTGAGCAATCTTCACAGGCTGCTCAACCAGCAGGGCAATTTCTGGATGTTTCTCCCAAATTACTTGTGCCAAGTCTAGATTGCTGTCAGAAGATTCTGGGGAGTCTGGTATGATAGAATTCAGTATTTGGTGCATCTCTCTACCCTAATGTGAAAAATACTACTCTTTTAATGCTGTGTTAATTATGCCGATAGTGTAGTTAGCTAAGTTTCTGCACAATTGTTGGGTCCTATTCCCGCTGTGGCTATTCCTGTGGTGGCAATAAGTGAAGTATCTGGTTAATTTGGCAAGACAAAAAACTAGGAGAATATTATAAGGACTATTTTTCTCCAGAAGCAACATTGACAGGAAATAAGATCACTATTGCATATTTGTGTCCTAATTGATGGCGCAATTGAGTGCATGTATCTGATTTGTTTTCTAAGAACAAGTGCAAAGGTGGCTGTTGTACAGTTGAGCAGGGGCACGAGAACTGGACAGAGCAGATAGCAGTTTTCCAACCTGTCGTATGAGACCTCGCTGGTATGTAATTTTCTTCTACTTATTAAAGCGTGTCCATAGGAGAAAGGTCCTGGATTTTCTTAAGTTATAGCTGTCTTTGTCCCCTGTAGTGCCATAAGTGTTGCCATGTCTGTGGGCTATAGTATCCTATAATGAGACAGAATGGTCTCTCAGTTCTGTTACTACCTTATACAGAAGTTTGCGTGTGTACTCATGCCCCCCTTTTTCCAATCTCTGGGGCAGAAGTGTTTAATGTTTTATGAGGACCATCCTTTTGCAATCTTTCTCTGATTTAGCATAAAGCAAGCCACATCCAGGGACTATGGAAAACTCCCTTGTCTTTCTCCCAATTGTAATTCTTTTAAATTATTGATTAAACCTCTCTATATATCTAGTGGCTGTCGGGTTTTTGGCTAGATGGTAATTCCATTGTAAGTCCCATAGGTCACAAAGCATTTTAACTGTGGTGGCTATAAAATGAATTCCCCAATCTCTTTCTGCTGATCTTGGTGGTCCAAAATGAACAGCCTATGATTTTAGAGCTCTTACTGTTGAATGGGCTGAAGGGTTAGAGGCAGCCATAGCTACCCCCAATTCCGTATATATGTCTACCATGGTGGTAGCATACTTCTGTTGATAACTGTGATTTAATGGTCCTATGAAATATATTTGTATTATAAAATTAAATGTAGTGGGTTGGTATATATCTGTTGGTGCAATATTTGTCTAGCCTCTGTTAACATATGATGCATCCTTGTAATGCTCTTTTTATTTCCTACCATGTAAACTTAGGATTTCTTTCTGTGAAGCACTTATATAAGGCACGTGTTTCTAGATGTTCTTTCCGTCAGTTTCTTTCTGTAATTGTATATGGAGTTAGTGGTACTTCTGTTTGTTTCCTTACTTATGTGATATTGGCCTCTTTTTAATTTTAGTGGTGGTATTTTTTTTCCAAATGATTTTTATTTAAGAACATTCCAGGAGAAACAGAAGATGAGTGCAAAGGCTCATCCTCTGGCATGTTCAGGGAACGGTGAGGAAAATAGCTGGCTGGCTGGCAGTGTCGAAGGGCTGAGTGGTAGGACAGAAGGTCAGAGAAGGAAGGGCTGATTAAAACATCACAAGGACTCTATGGGTCATTATCGGGAATTTTACTTTTCCCAGACTCTCGCTAGCATTTCATGGCCTAGTGAGAAGAATCCAGGACTTGATCCCACACAACTTTCCTTTCATGAACTGTGGGACTTTAACTTCTCTTAGTTCTCTCATCTTACAAAATGGAACTAAAATACTTTCTAACAGACAGCTTGTGAACTCAAATGAGTTCATGTGGCTGAAGGTTTTTTTTTTAATGCTATTACAAAAGTTTTATTATAAGTAAACCTTCTTAATTTTCATATAGCAGACTTTGCTAATTTCCCTTTTACCTGATATTATACAATCTAGGAGTCGGAGGTACCTCATAGGACATCTGGGGTACTGCTCTATGACTCTTACAACTGAGCCGTTTTGGCTGGCTCTTCTACCTCTCATCGCCCCTTAAAAGTGGACTCCTGAATCTTTGTATAAACCTTCTATTCCAAACCACAGACACATGTGCAAATGTCTGCCGGGTAGCTTTGCTATTGTTAATGTTAACACCAAATGATTAGCAACCTTGCATATAACGCATGGTTTATATTCTAGATTAGCCTCTGTACTTTTCACTTCCATTCTTTTCTGTCTTTTGCTCTGTATGTTTCATCAGCTTCCTTGTCCTGTTGATTCTGCTTCTAAAATACCTCCTACGTCTGTTTCCTCTTTGTTGAGCCCACTATCTCAGCCTAGTTTCAATCAGGCCCTAATGGGAATGATCACAATTGCCTTGTGATGGTCTTTCTCTGTTTTCTCTGACATTATGACCACCTTACTGTCATATTTTCCTTTGTGTATGACACTGACATACCAAAGCCATGCCAAGTCAGAGCAAAGCATGTGCAATCTCTCTTTCATATCTTAGAGTCCCTCTACAACTTTTTATACTCCTAACCCACAAAATCTTATCCTGAATCTTTCTATTTTGATACACGTCTTGTCCCCATAAAACTAACTTCAGCTTTTTTAGCCCCCATAAAACCTCTTTTTTTTTTTTTTTTCTGGTCTACTATCCTGGATTTGGTCTTAGTGAAAGAAGGCAAGGATCGTGTCTCAATCTTTATTTACCCAAAGTCTTCTTACACTGGTACTCAACAGATGTTTATTGACTAAATAATTGTTTTTAACTGTTCCTCACCTTCTCTCTCACCTGTCTTTATTCTCACTCACTCCTCCCTGCCTGTGCCTTTCTCTGCCTACAGGTTCTGCAGATTTCCTTGGCCAGGGATAACCAATTTATTAGTTAAGAATATGATTTCCATGGGGTAAACTAAAATAGTCAAGCCCAGTAACCTGAAATTCACAGCCATTGTTCTGATCACATTATTAGAATATTTTTAAGCTACTAGATTTTTTTATATGTTTATTTTTGAGACAGAGAGAAAGAGAGCACAAGCAAGGGAGGGCAGAGAGAGAGGGAGACACAGAATCAGAAGCAGGCTCCAGGCTCTCGACCATCAGCACAGAGACCAACGTGGAGTTTGAACTCACAAACCATGAGATCATGACCTGAGCTCAACTTGGACACATAACCAACTGAGTCACTCAGGCACCCCTAGACAACTATATCTTTAAATTAATATTTTTAGTATTATAAATATTGAACTTCATATTATAATAATATAACATATTATACTATATACTGTATAGACCTGTCTATACTGTTGAATTTACTTCAAAGTGATGAGCAACGTCCATGTAATTGGATTAAAGCAACCTAGGGATTGCTAAAGGCAGTAAGAAAGTCTGATAATATTGTCTAGTCTCATGTCTTCAAAAAGCATCTCCTAGCTTGTATTTTAAACTCCCAAATTTATTTCTCTAGCCCCTGGGCTCTCCTGAACTCCAGACTTATTTTTGTCACTACTTACTTGACATTTCCATTTGAACAAGTACTAAGAGTTTCTAACCTGAAAAGCCCAAATTTAAATTCCTCCCACCTTACTGTCCTCCAGTCTCCTTCATCTAGAGTTTTCATTCCTCCCTGCATCCCAGGCCCAAATCCGAGTCCCCCAAGCCTCCCTGTGTTAGTTTTCTGTTGCTGCTGTGGCAAATCCCCGCGAACTTACTAGCTTAAACAATACAAATCCTTTTTTATGTGTTTATTCAATTATTATCCTACGGTTCTGTAGGCCAGAAGTCTAACACAAGACTCCAGCTAATCTCAAGGCATCAGAGGCTTTGCTGCATGCTGGAAGCTTGAGGGGAGAATGCATTTCCTTGCCTTTTCCAGCTTCTGGCAGCTGCCTGTATGCGCGCCTCTGCTTGTGGTCCCTCCTCCATCTTCAAAGCCTGCAGCAGCGGGCTATACTTATCACTGCCCTTCTCTGATCCTTCTGGCATCTGTCTTCTCATACTCCCCATGACTTGAAAAGAATCTGCCTTTTAAGAACTCCTGTAATGTGGAGTGCCTGGGTGGTTCAGTCAGTTAAACCTCTTTCTTTTTTTTATTATTTTTTTAATGTTTAGTTTTGAAACAGAGACAGAGTGTGAGTGGGGGAGGGGCAGAGAGAGAGGGAGACACAGAATCTGAAGCAGGCTTCAGGCTCTGAGCTGTCAGCACAGAACCCAATGCAGGGCTCAAATCCACGAACTATGAGATCATGACCTGAGCCGAAGTTGGACACTTAACCAAAGGAGCCACCCAGGTTTTCCAAGCCTCTATCTTTAGCTCAGGTCATGATCTTGTGGTTTAGAAATTCAAGTCCCACATCAGGCTCTGTGTGCTGACAGCTCAGAATCTGGAACCTGCTTTGGATTCTGTGTTTCCCCCTCTCCTTCCCCCTCCCCCTCTCACACTGTCTCTCTCTCACTCTCTCAAAAATAAACATTTAAAAAGATTAAAAAAAAAAGAACTTCTGGAATTAGATTACACCATTCAGATAATCAGGATAGTCTCCCAATCTCAAGGTCAGCTAATTAGCATCTTTGATTTCATTGGTCATTATTTTAATTCTTAATACTTCTCTGTGCCATGTAACATATCATTCACAGGTTCTGGAGATTAGATTGAGACCTTTTTTAGGCGGATGTTATTCTGCCTACAACACACCTTTCTTTCACTCTTCATTCAAGTCTTCAAGAAATCCTGCTTGCTGTAACACAGATACAGACACGCACACACAGTTTGGCCACTTGTCACCATCTCCATTACAGCCACTCCAGTCCATAGCGCCATCATTTCTTGTCTAGATTATTGTAACAACTTCCTAGCTGTTCTCCTTCTTACTGCCCTTGCCCTCTACGTGAGTCTGACCCCTGAACCCCACCTCCAAACTCTTTACTGCACTGATCTATTTCCTACGAAGTCTTGCTCTGCTCCAGCTAGAGTAGCCCCTTCCCTACTGGACCAACTTTCCAGGTATACTTCTGCAATAGGACATGTGTGTTTGCTGTACTCTCTGCCAGGAGCTCTCTTTGTGAAGATATCCACCGGATGAATTTCTCAGCTCTTCCATCCCTTACTCAAAAGTCACCTACTTAGTGTGTGCTCTCTTGGCCATTCTGTTCAGCATGGCAACCCATACCCTTCCCACAGCACTCTCAGTCACACTATGCTATTTTACTTTTCCTCTTTCTATAGTACTTATTGCCTTCTAATTCATTGCGTTAATGACTTTACTAAAATAGAAGTTGCACAAAGGCAGGGTTATCTGTTTTGTGTTCAGACACTTAGATTAATTGGTAGGCACTCAGCAAATCTGTGTTGGATGTCAGATGAACAAATGAATACAATATGAAGACCCTGTTCTACCCCCCACTTTCCCTCAATCCTCCAATACTTCTAAAGTATTTTCAGAGCTTCTCTTTGCCCATGTCAAGTCCTAGTTGCTGGTTACTACAGTAAGCTTTTGATTTTCTTCCTCATACTTCATGGCTATTTCCTCCTACTTGATAGAATCACATGGAGGTTTCGTTCTCAAGACCCAGGGCATGGAGTCTGTGTGGTCATCTCTTCTGTCATGTTTAGCAGACTTTTCTTACAGTGGATTGCTCAACACTCTGCCTCCCTCCATTTTGTGTAAAATAACTGGAATTCATTGGTTTCTTATTTTGGTGCATACTCCCACTTCTCTTGGAATCATCTGATTTATTGCCAATTCACTGGGTCTCTCTAACTACATAGGTAGTTCGATAAAGACTTACATACGTATATAGAAACCTATAACATGTATTATTTAAAGGAAGATATTTAATAAAAGAAATGACATAGTAATATTAGTCATATATAGAAAAACAATCAGACACCAAGTTTTGACAGTCACAGAAGAAATCAGGGCTGCAAGTTATGTGACTCTTTACTAATGCTGATACTCCTATTAGAATCTCTTCTAGAACCCACTGGAACCACTATGCTGATATTCTATTAGAATCTCTGTTAGACTGAAACCATACTCATTAGACTTTCCATTTGGATAGCTCTTTCATGGCTATAATGGAGAACATTTACTTTCTCAGGTTACATATACAATATGAATATTCTCAAGTGAAAAAACTTTCCAAGGTACCCTCTTATAGTTAGCTCTCACATTTTGTCATACAAATATCCAGTTTATTAATTTTAAGCACTCCTTTGAATTTATTCTTCCTTCTATTCTGTGAATATATTTTGAGCTTTAATAATATGTGTGATAACGTATAAGCCTATAAAATGACTTCAAAGTTTGTAATAATATTCTAAGGTTGACAGTTGAAACTAAAGATAGATTCATTTTTTAATATTATGGATATTTAGAAGCACTTCTTAAACTTAAACTTTGAGTTACTCAAAATCCATAACCTAAGTAGCTGTTTTAGCATGTCTACAAGCAGTTGTGGTTTTTGCTTTATTTTTACCATGTATTCTCTGTGCTATTCACATATTTCCTGTTATGCTATTTAAAATTTTAAACGCTATTTTCTAAAGTGGCACTTGAGGTCTTCCCTGATTCAGACAATGGGAAAGGTAAGTTATAGTTGGAGGAAGTCCGTCATTTCCAGAGAGAGAGTCCTGCTCCATTTCCACACACCTCTTGGCTAAATATCTGTGAGCTACTATTCCAAGTTTAAAGAGATAGGACTTTCCCCATATGAATATATGTCTAATATTTGTCTAGATCATCATTGTCCAAAGTACATTACATGGAACAGCTTTGTGATGGTTAATTTCATGTGCCAACTTGACTGAATTAAAGGATATCCAGGTAACTGGTAAAACATTCTTTCTAAAGGTGTCTGTGAGGGTGTCCCTAGAAGAGATTAGCATTTGGTTCAGTGGACTAAAAATGATCACCCTCATCAGTGCAAATGGGTATCATTCAATCTGCACTGGGCCTACATAGAACAAAACTGCAGAGTTAGCATGAATTCACTCTCTGCTTGAGCTGAGACCTTTATCTTCTCCTGCCTTTGACATTGACATTCCTCATTCTCAGGCTTTCAGACTCAGACCAGAACATATACCACTGGCCTCCCAGTACCAAAATTGTGGGACTTTCTGGCCTCTGAAATCATCTGAACCAATTTGTATAATTAATATGTGTATATAATTAGTTGACCCTTGAACAATACAGGTTTGAAATGCATGTGTCCACTTATCCACAAATTGTTTTTATTCAGTAAATATAGTACAGTACTTATGATTTTCTCAACACTTTCTTTTCTCTAGCTTACTTTAAGAATAGAGTATATAATCAGTAGAACATAGAAAATATGTGTTAATTAACTGTTTATGTTCTCAGGAAGGCTTCCAATCAACAGTAGGCTATTAGAAGTTATGTTTGGGGGTATCAAAAATTAAATATGGATTGTCAACTATGCAGGGGTTGGCACCCCTAACATCTGCATTGTTCACAGCCAACTGTACATATGCATATGCATGCTCTACCTTCATGTATTTGTCCTTCTCACTATGTTTCTCTGGAGAACCCTGACTAATACCACTTTTATGTTCAACCTCACCTGTGCAGCCTCTCTTCGCCTTTGCACTTTCTCTGAAACCTGCCTCCCACTGAGGACGCTGTTTCTCTGTTGCCCTGTCAGGTGGGAGGTGGTTTTCTCTTCCACACTGTTCTGTATCAGAGGATCTACAGGTAAATACGTGTGATCCAGGACATCGTTGCAGCTTCCAGGCTATTTTAGCCTTTTCTTTTATAAAATATCCAGTTTTAAATGCCACTCCTTCTTCTAATTTCAATCCTCCTCCCCGTGGCCCCAGGATACTCCTCTCCCTCCTTGAAGAAGATGGTCACCACTCCTCTCTTCACCACCACTAGTAAATTACACTTCACTACAATTAAAATTCCAGAATTTTAATCCTCTCATTGACAGTCCTTCCATCCTTGGTCTCTCAGTTCCCGAAGCCTCTCTACTCCAAGGACCTCATTCTGAATTGGACTTCAGTCCACAGTCTCTGAAGAACAGTCGGCTCCATGACTCTCCTAGCTTCTGCTGGTTGCTAGAAAACTTTGGCATTTCTTGGTTTGTGGATGTGTCACTCTGGTGCTTACTTGTTTTTACATGGCATTTGCCTGTGTGTTTCTCTATCTCTGTGTCTCTATTTTCTCATGAGGACACCAGTCTTTGGATGGGGACCTGGCCTTATCCAGCGTGACCTTGTCTTACCTGATTATACCTGCAAAGACCCTATTTCCAAACAAGGTCAACCTGCGGTTCCAGTAAAACATGAATGCTTGGAGGACACTGTTCAGCCTGGTACACCACTTGGTTCTTCTCCTCCTCCAGGGCGTTAGACCAAGCGTCCGCCTTCCACGTATGCTCTGGATCGTATCCCCCACCCCCCGACCCCAAGGGTGCTTTTCATTTTCACTTACCTTATGAGCCTTTTTCTCTTATCACTAGTGGTGTCATAGAAGCCATTACACATATTTTATAGCCTCAGAAATTATAGAAGTAAGTAATTACTGGGATCTCATTATATATGATCTTTTTTTCTTCTTCACATTGGAGTAATTTTTAAATCAGTAGCAGATTTCCTCATCAATGGCAATTACTCCTTTTACTCTCTCATCACTAGTAAGGAATGTCATTTTCAGGGCAATATTTATTAGTATTTATATTATACATATGTATGTATAAATATATATGTATAACTTAAATATGTATATGTGGGATAGAATGAGTTTATTTACAAATACAATTGTATGATCCTAAAACAATTTATGAATATTTAAAAAAAATGGCATAGATTACCTTGACTTCTTTTTTTTCTTTTAAAATTTTTGATGTTTATTTATTTTTGAGAGATAGACAAAGCACAAACAGGGTAGGGGCAGAGAGTGAGGGAGACCCAATCTGAAGCAGGCTCCAGGTTCTAAGCTGTCAGCAGAGAGCCCAACACAGGTCTTGAACTCACAAACTGTGACATCATGACCTGAGCTGAAATTGGATGCTTAACCAACCAACTGAGCCATCCAGGCATGCCAGATTACCTTGACTTCTAACTTAAGCATCTTGCTCTCAGAAACCTCTAAGATCAAAAAGACTGAGTGCAAAACTGTTATTTTAGGGTCTTTCCACCACAACCAAGTATTTTAGCCTCATTTATCATTTTCCTTATAGTTCTTAAGTGCTTACTTGGTTGATCACCAATTGCAGCATATTATAAACACAAAGCCAGACAAAATTAAGAGGAATGCCAGCGTGATCTTTCTAAAGCAGAAGTCTGATCACGTCATCTTCTTTCTTTCATTTTTTTTTCAGCAGCTCCTCACTTTGGACTGTTGCTCCTGCTACTCTTCATCCTAAGCCTATGCCTTCCTCAAAAGCCCATTCCCCACTCACCTCTTTTACCTCTCATTCGTAATGAAAAATCATCTCAAATTTTTCCTGACTTTTCTGACATGGACCCCTCTTTGGTATTTTCATTGTACCATGTGCAGACTTTAACTATATTTCTAATAATGAAATAACATTTTTATTGCTTCTGTCTCCTTTATTGCACTGTAAAACTTATAAAGTCCAAGGCCTTTTTACAGTTCAGTATTAGATTCTAGGGATGTTGAATAATAAATGAATACATCAATGAATTATTAAGTAGACACAATAATAGAAATTACGAATGATAGGTAACAAAAAAGACTAACAGAAAAGATTAAAATGTCACCATAAATTGTTTTGACAAAGTCATGAATTAATTTGTTTCATCTTTTCTATTTACAAAAGAGAGACTTCCATTCCTAAAACAATGTCAGTAAAAATGATTATAAATCAAAGAAGAATTTACTTCATCAATAAAGTTGTCTATCTGCAAAATTTATCTTATTGACTGACAATTTCAGATAAATATAAAGAGAAATATGTCTTGGGTGCCCAGATGGCTGAGTCTGTTGAGTGTCTAACTCTTGATTTCAGCTCAGTTCACGATCCCAGGGTGGTGAGATTTGACCAAGCAACAGGCTCCACACAGGGCATGAAGCCTTCTTGGAATTCCGCGCCCCACCTCCTTCTCCCCCATTCACACGCTGTCTCTGTGTCTCTCTCTAATATAAATTAAAAAAAGAAAAGAAGTGTCAACATAAAAACTTGTTTTGATGCCTGCTCTTTGACATCTTGTAAGTGTTAAATATTTCTGGTGCTACTGTTAAGAAAAAAGAAATGACTAAGTGGTGAGTAAACTCTCAAAGTGAAAAGATGTAATAACCAGAGCCAATTTAACAATCACCAAAGCTCATTTAACTCAAAGATTCTTTCTTTTCTCTCTTGGGCATTGGTTTCTTACATGCCAAGTGAGCATACTCAGAATGGAGCCTTTGTTACAGTATCCTTCACCCTGCATTGATGTTCTAGGTTAATAGTTATCAGAATACATACTGGGTCTCATACTCCTTACAATTTATTTGTCACAATTTTGAATGTGAACACTCTGGGACACAAACCAAATGAATGTAAATCTTAAAATGGTCCTACCTGCCCCTAAGTAGATGCCTAATTCTAGGGAGAAAAGGTAGGGCCCTGAGGGACAAAAGAGTTAATACAGCCTTTAAGGAGCTTCAGGGTCCCACTTGAAGTGGTGTCTTAAATAGAAGGTAATATACAAAATATTTAAAATTTGATCACAGTAAAACCTAGGTTCTGTAATGTTGTCCTAACTCCAAGTTCTACTTACAGTGGCTTACTCTATGTGTTTACCTCAATATGAGTTGTTATTTTTATGTTAAGATTTCTCAGTAAAACCTTGAGAAAGGTAAGGACAAAGAAGAATTGAGCTGCAGGTCTTAAAAACCCTGCCTATGGTATTTAAGTACCTGTCTACAGCAAGCAAAGAATTTTCTCTCTTTCAGAGAGGCTTGGGATTTATGTAGTGAACCAAATAAAAGCAGTGTTTGGCATGGCAGGAATTGGGAAACTTGAACATAAAAAAAAAAATAAATAAAAAACAAAGATGAAGATTTTAGATAAAGGACCAAACATTTTTTTTAGAAAAGGCAAGTTTTCAATATGTGCATTTGTTGGGGAAAAGAGAATCACCTTCAAAGAAGAAAGATAATGAAAATGTCTATCAAATAAGAGATGGTCAATGGAAATTGAGTGTGCAGTATTTATCTTTAGTAACTGGTCAGCAGAGAGAGAAAGGGTCTTTAGAGCCAAATCACCTGGTTTTGGATATTGCTCTTCAGCCTACTAGCTCTGTACAACTTCTATACCAGCTTTGGGCAATTTACATAATCAATCTTGCCATTGTCCATTCATTTGTAGAATGTAGAAACTACAAATACCTAGAGTATTCTTACAATACCCTAATAGGGTTGTTATGAATAAAACACATGGAGCATAGTAAGTACTACATACTTGTTTCTGTTATTAATTTAAGGTATATAAAATATCACTGATATTTTCATGCTAATAACATCCTCTATTTATTGAGCGTCATTGATGTTTTATTCCTTTAAGTATCTCGTCATTTGTATTATTCATAGGTGGTCCTATTCTTCTATAACACCCCTAGGAATATCTGAAACCACTTTCTCCAGTGTTATCCAACACTGAATTTATGCAAATTTAATCTTCTACAGAGAAGCATTTAAAAACTATAGGTTAAATTTAGAGCAAGAGACACATTGTATCATGTCCTAATTCACCAGGTGGGCTAGTGTGTGGTTGACCGCCACAAAGTTAAGTAAGGAATGCAAAGTAGAAACAGCCACCACAGCAAAGTCGTTTCCAGTTACCTTCCTGTCCCTGCACGGAGTGGCCCTCTAGGCTCCAAAAGTAGTTTTACTGAAGGCTTGTAGAAAGTGGGTGAGCAAGGAGGGCAGAGAACAGGTTGCCATTCAACCAAAAGTTATATTAAAAACTTATATAAAAACTCCTTTTTCTAGAAATCTTCCTCAAAACCTCTCTATTTCCAACAGCTGCTTCTGGAAGCTCTCTGTGCCGCCCTCAAGAAACTCCTGACTCCACTCTCCGCAGGCTTTTAATTCTCTCCTGGAGGCGGGAAGTGCCAGGCGCTACTGGGGGAAGCCGCTCCAGCCTACCCGGTGTCCTCAGTTCCGCTGCCAGGAGGCTCTTGCTGTAAATCCTGAAAAAAGATGATAACTGATCAGAGTAAGTAGACGAGGTATTTAGAAGACAAATTTTAAATATTCAGCATATAAAGAAAAAGGGTGGAGATAGAATTGCTCAGCAGAGTTCTGGCTTTATACCACATTGTAGTAAGTGCATTAAAATGTATACACTTCTGATATTATGTATAATACTGGCAGCATTAAAAAAATGAAAAGATATTTATAATACTGTCCTGAAAAATATTTGGCTATGAACAATTAATAACTCACTGTGATTTCTCTCAAATCCCAAGGTATGTGTGGAAATTCTTGCAAAGTGAAGAAAATCAATATATAACTTTTTCCCAAGTATAATAGAAATAATATGAATACTAAATGTAACAATAGTGCAGCTAGCATAAAGTTATGTTTTGTTGACCACTAAATATTCATTAATTCTTATTTTGTAGTATTCCTACTGGTGAGCCAATATGTTCTGGTTTCAAAATTATATAGGCCCCTGAAAAGCCCACGGTCTCTGGGCCTTGTCCTATAGTGCCTGAGAATAAAATGGATCCAGCTTTAGCAAACATCGGGGACCTGTGAGCGCCCACAGAACCTCATGTGTAGGTAGTTGAGAGAAGAGCATTCAGTGGACTGTCCTGTATTTATGCCTAGAAGACCCATTTAATGCCTTGTTGACTTGGTTATGAGCCATGTTGGTGCCCTTGGGGCGTTGACTCCCAGTTTAGAAATTTTATATAGGGAAACATACTCTTGGAAGATATTATTAAATTAGTGTTTGTTATTTTAAAACTAAGAGTTCATGTAGAGCGATTTAGTCCTCTTGGGTAAGATTAGTTTAAGTATATAAGACTTGTGATCTCTTTCCCCAAAGCCTCAGAAGTCAGGCTTTTGTTTTTAAGTTCAGATATATTTCCTCTTAAACTCCACTTGTCCTGTGGCAGGAATTTGCCATTTAAAAGGCCACAGATGAGTAATATCCAATCACACAACTCTTTTCTGGTCAAATGTTAGATTGCTTTAGATCCAAAGGTGGAACAAAGAGCTGTTGGCAATTTTGTAATATAATTTATAGATACCCTTACAATTTCCGACGGCTTATTATTTACATACAAGGAAGAACAGGGTAAAAGAACAAAGCCTCTATGATACATTCTCTTTCTCTCTTATTGCAGCAGGCAGGTGGAATGTGATGCCAATAATTATGAAAGCATTCATTTTAATTGCCCAGGAAAGTTTATAAAATACCTTCTCAAACAAAATCGCCTCCTTTTTCTAACCAAGTGTAGAAAGTAACACTTGAGGGATTTCTAATCCTATGTATTCATTGACTTCTATAACATTCAAAAGAGTTATTCTATGTTTTAAGGCATTGTTGATAGACTTACCGAATAAGACCTGCAATCTGCAGAGTGTTACTTCACAAAGAAAGCTGAAGAAATCATTACAAATATTGAATGAAAGCAAATGAAATGAGTTACTATAACCATTACAGAGAAGAGAAAATTTAGATTTTCTGATTAATAACCTCCTGATTATTACCAGAAGGATGAAAGCTATTGGAAATTAAACCAAGAGAAACTGTGATAAGATTTTACCCCTGCTCTACAGTATTTTCTCTTTTCTCTGATTTAGACATGTAATATGAAAAAGTGGAACATAATACAAATTGTGTAATGAAAGTGGATGATATTAAGCATACCTCTCTGGAAGATCAAGTAGGAATAATAGAATGTGGGAGACCTAAATGATACAAATATGTAAATTTATTGAATAAATGTTTTCGAACAAACCTTTCTATGAGGTGCCTTTTTTCAGCACCTATAGGATATCCATTCTGTCCACAATTCTGTGTTAGTCCCCAAGGAGCGCTTACTGAATTTATGTGAGGAAGGACGGTGGTATCAGGTGAAACTTTTCAGTAGCTTCTCACCAAACCCTAAAACCACTGAACAGAAGATTGGCACATGAAGCCACATTAAAATGTAAAATTCTTATACATTTAAAGTCAAAAGCCAAACAGAAGTCTAAGAAAGTGCATTATAATATATGTGACAAAAATGAATGATATCCTTAGTACATAAAGAATATCTACAAACCAATTTTTCTATCTCTTTCATTTATTCAGTTCACAAACAGTATGGTAATTTTCTAGATGAGGGTTTGGCAAACTTTTTTCTTTAAAGGAACTAGATAGTAAATGATTTTGACTATGTGATACAATAAGGTCTCTGCACTTCTCTGCACAGTAGCATGAAAGCAACCACAGCTACTGCACCAGGAGTGGGCGTAGTTGTGTTCCAGTGGAATTATTGATAGAAATTGGCAGCGGGCTGTATTTGACCCAGAAGCTGTTGCTTGCCAATCCTGTTCTACACCATAAAAATAAAGCCAGAAGGAAGCAGAGTCCTCACTCTCAGGAACCTTTATTCTGGTGATGAGACAGATGATAAATAAATATAAACATGTAAAATGTTAAGTGGTGGTGAAGAAATACTGTATCAGAGTAAAGAGAGGGAGTGAAGATGAAAAACAGATTTGAAAAATGGAAAAATAGGTAAAAGAGAAATCTGTCAAGGAGGAGTATAAGATGCTATAAAAGCTGAAGTCAGAAAAATCAGAAATTAAGATAACAGTACTGTAAATTTTTTACCTACCAGAATGGCAATGACTGAAGTAATAATTCGTAATGTTATCAAGAATAGGAGGAAAAGGGCATGGAAATTCATTGCTAGTGGGAATTTAAACTGAGACAGTTTGGAGAGCAATCTGAAAATATCAGCATTGCAAATAGACACTTACTTAATTTAATTTTTTTCTTATTGAAGTATAGTTGACATACAGTGTTCTGTTTCAGGAGTACAGCCTAGTGAGTCAACACCTCTGTTCATCACTCAGTGCTTCCAACCTTAAGTGCAGTCGCTGTTACCATACAGTGTTATTACAATATTATTGACTCTATTCTCTGGGTTGTAATTTTCATCTCTGACTTATTTTTTGAAGTATAGTTGACATGCAATGTTACACTGGCCTCAGGTGTACAACATAGTGATTTGACAAGCCTACTTTTTGCTATGCTCAAGTGTACTACCGTCTGTCACCACGCAGTCCCGTAACAGCACAAGTGACTATATTCCCCATGTTCCATCTTTCATTCCCATGACTTATTCATTCCATAACTGGAATCTTGTATCTCCCATTATCCTTCACCCAAATAGGCATCTTTCTGACCTAACATTTTCACTTTTCAGAATGCCTCCTACAGAAAAATAATCAAAAATTGCAAAAATAGATGTGCTAGGATATTTGACATGGGAATGTATTTAATGGCAAAAAAACCCACAACTTATCAGTGAAGGATTATTGAAATAGATTGTAGCAATTTTATTAAAGAAATGTCTATTAACCATTTAAAGTAATGAAATAGATGTCGATATGCTGATAAAGTTGAGAGGGATAGATTATAAAAAGGGGTTTGGTAAAAATTATAGATAGAAATGCCCTATTTTTACCTTAAAAAACACAAGACAATATGTATGGCATTACAGACTGCTAGGTAAAGGAGGGGATTTTTAATAAATGGTACTGGAACCCTTAGGGATCCATATAGGAAAAAATTAAATTGGATTCCTGCATCATACCATTGATACAAGTAGGTTGAAGACAAAAAGGCAAAAATGTAATGTTAAAGCTTAAAACACTTTAAAAATTATTTTTCAGCAATATATAAGAAGTTTGATGACTTTAAAATTAAGAACCATTATTTCCATTAAAATTCATATTCAAATTTCCTATCAGTAGAAAATATTTGAAACACATACAACCTTAAGGATTTGTGATCTAGAATAAGGTATATTTGCAACCAATTAAAAAAATAATTCAATAGAAAAAATTTGCGGAAATACAAGAAGCCCTTTCACAGGAAATAAGAACACAAACATACATTAACGTTTAACCTTGGCAAACATAAAAATTCAAATTAAAAAGCCACAAACAGATACTATTTGATAACCATCAGATTCGCAAAGATCCTAAAGAGTAGACAGTCCCAACTGATGGCAAAATGGTAGAGCATTGGCAACTTTTGGACATTGTTGCAGGAAATATCACTTAGCTAATATTTACTGTGAAAAACCATTGAGCATTCTAACAATAATGAAGTATATGTACCTATGACCATGCAAGTCTACTCCTGCGTGGATATTCTAGAGAAATCCTTGTGTATTTGTATTGGAGATGTGTCCCTAGCAACATGGTTCAAGAACTGGAAAATACAGAAAGATCACCTACAGTAGAATGAATAAACCCATTGTGATCTATTTACATAATAGACTGTCCTATGGGAGTGAAAGAAATGAACTACAGTTACATGCATCAAAGCAGTACTTAGAGCAAAATGAGAAAGATCACACATTCCTTCTTACTTTCTGTCAATGCTAAGGGGAAATTCTATCAATTGACTGTGTTTGAGAACTTGCTTTTTTTAATATCTAATGTAATATAACTATGAATTCTCAAAAAGCATAAAGAACCAATTGCCAGCTTAACAGAAGTCCTGGAAGAGAGAAAATGGAGCTTTAAATTTTTTTAATGTTTTATTTATTTTTGATACAGAGAGAGACAGAGCATGAGTGGGGGAGGGGCAGAGAGAGAGAGGGAGACACAATCCAGAGCAGGTCCCAGGCTCTAAGCTGTCAGCACAGAGCCCAACGTGGGGCTGAAACCCACAAACATGAGATCATGACCTGAGCTGAAGTCAGAGGCTCAACTGACTGAGCCACCCAGGTGCCCCCAAAATGCAATTTAAAATGATAAAAGTTTTCCTAGCCAAATTCCACATGTGTGGATCATAGACATAGTGAATACACGAATGCTCTTCATGTGTTAGACATACTTGTATTGGCATCCTTCTGGTTTTTGAACACCCTTTTGCTTTTTGTTGGACAGAACTCCAAACTCTCAGGAAGCTGGCCTTTTCTATTGTAATTTCTAGCCTGAGAACAGTGCCTGCTCCAATTCTGATTTTTTTTCCCCCTTAACTATCTGGTCTCTCTTTTTAGATAGAAAATGCCTTGTGACCTGTGTGATAACCTTTCTCTTTACTCCGCTTGTTTCTTCTCACTCATATGTACTATAAAGAACTACAGGAAAGAGATTTAATGAATACTTCTGGTAACAGGATTATGAAATTTTTGCCACCAAATCTCTAAAGATCAGAGTATAATTCTCTCATCTTCTTGGTATTATCTTTTCCTTGGAATGTATTCATTCTAGAGCAGCAATAAAAATGAACATGGCCGCAGGCACAGATTAGAAATTAAAATGGATTTAAAAGCCCATATACTCTGAGAAAGTTATGAGAAAAGAGATAAACTTAAATGAATGCTTGATCCAGAACTAACTTTGTATTTCTCTGTGCTATTTCTCCCTGGTCATCTGCATCTTGATTACCTTAAAGGGTCCACAGTAGTTTTATAGCATAAAAGACTGTTAAAATGGCTAAAAAGCATGTGCAAAAGGAAAAAAAAGTGAAAAAGAGAAACCAAATGTTTGAAGTGTGGTCAAATTATTGGAAAAGAAGGGTCTAAAAGCAAAATTAAACTGATTTCTTAGCTTGTAGGATTTTACATTAGCCTTGAACATGTTTAAGTGAATTATGAATTTCGAAAAGTATAGAATAGAATCAAATTAATATATAGAAATACTTGCCTGTAAGCCCCAGAATTTAGAAGTTGCAAAGGTTTTTTTTTTAATATTTTTTAATGTTTTTATTTATTTTTGAGAGACAGACAGCACGAGCAAGGGAGAGTCAGAGAGACAGGGAGATACAGAATCTAAAGCAGGCTCCAGGCTCTGAGCTAGCGGTCAGCAGAGAGCCCGACATGGGGATTAGACCCACAAACCATGAGATCATGACCAGAGCCAAAGCAGACGCTTTAACCGACTGAGCCACACAGGTGCCCCTAGAAGTTGCAAAGTTTTAAATGCTAGTAACAATTTCAAAAGTTTAGCATCCAGTTAGCAAGAATAGTTTTTTAATATAGGAAATTACTAAATGGTGCATATTGTTTCTAATACCATCTGAGCTCTGCATACTGAACCAAAATGTTGATTCAAGAATAGTGTTCCAAGGTGCTTGCTTTAGGTGCTACAAGAGGCTTCAATAAGCTATGTATTTTCCACCCATAGACTACAGAACATTTTCTTCCTCCCTTTTTGAAAAATGTCTGATGGAGGCGTTATATGGAAACCAACTTGACAATAAACTATAAAAGAAAAAAAAAGAAAAATGTCTGGAATTAGTGTTCCTTAAAATGAACTTTGGGGGACACTTACGTTTTGGTCTGTAAGTGTGTGCTTGAAATATTTTAATATGAAAACTTATAAGATCAGTAACCTCTCTGGTTCTTTTCTTTTTGACACAAATTCTGACTGTTAATTTTAAATAAAGAGCACTTTTACTTAAGTAAAAAAGGAGGTTATTTGGTAATAGCAGACTTGCAACTTGGGAAAACCAAACTGTAGTGAACCATAGGCAAGTCAGAAGGGAAGGACGGAAGGTCAGCTTTTATTAGATTATAGGATGAAACTAGGGCAGACTGTTTTGAACAAAGTGTTTTGGAGAACAGGAGCTCGAGGTTGCAGTGGTTTCTCATTGGCTGCAAGTGGTAGTTTTTGTCTGGTTGCTGGGAAGGACCTTTATTTTCGGGAAGGCAGGAGATAAATTATATGTGAAAGGTGTCCTTTTTTGGTCAAAATAACGGTGTTCTTCCCTCTTGCTGCTGGTTATGGAGGCTGTAGGGGGGCATGAGGGTGAGAGCATCCCCTTCAGGGCTTCTCAACCCCATTTTAAATGAGATTTCCTTAAATTTATAAAGGTCATTGCATTGGTGATTCATCTAATGTATCACAGATTCTGCCCCTCTCCCAACGTATTCTGAGTATTTATACGTTTTACAAAAAACCCCAAGGAGTTGCTGGTCCTTCAGAGGTGTCCCAAGGGCAGAAAAACATTACTGGCGTGTACTCCTTTCTTGGGAGCAAAGACAAATAAGTACAACTCAATAGTAATATCTAGAAAGCTTTGATGATACACGGTGTATAATTAGTTATCTGGTTGAATTCATAATTATAATCTGATGACCATGTTTAACCTTCATTTTGGATTAAAGTTTTACCTTTCCCTTCCCTGTCCCCTGAGCTAATCCCTGGTTGCTACACACACTAACAGATAGCAGCTTAACTTTCTCAAATTTTAACTTTTTAACTAGTGGTTTTTTTTCATGAAAATGCCAGTGAATATTAAAATGGTCAAAACCATTGTGCATTCACTTTCCAAAGAGAAAGTACAGCTACTCCAAGACTTTCATAGTCAGATTTTATTAGCTGAATGTATATTCTTAGTTCATATTCAATTTCATTAAATACAAAATTTCCTTGTCTATATTTTCCCAATCACCATCCTCTTCTTACAATTCCATTATTAAGTATTTCAGGGTAGTCAGGAAAAAATAAAAAGCACATGATTCATTCCATAAGACTTGTCCTACATTTGTATCACTATCGATTGTGGAGCACATGATTCAAGTTATAGGGCAATGTCACCAAGTACTCAGGGAATATTTTATAATGTACTCTTTAAAATTTTTTTTAATGTTTATTTATTTTTGAGAGAGGGGGGAACAGAGCATAGACAGGAAAGGGGTAACGACAGAGAGGAGGACACAGAATCCAAAACAGGCTCCAGACTCTGAACTGTCAGCACAGAGCCCGATGTGGGGCTTGAACCCATGGACCATGAGATCATGACCTGAGCTGAAGTCAGATGCTTAACTGACCGAGCCACCCAGTCCCTCATATCATGTATTCTTTAGCTCCCTCTTTTGTGCATCTCCTTCTAAACCTTCAGCCTCAGTATATTTTCTCCTATTACTTTCTCCAGTGTTTCTTCAATTCCTACATGCTGATAGGCTTCTTTCCTTCCCTCTTTCTTTTGTCCTCCCTCCTGTCTTCCCTTTCCATCTCTTCTTCCTCTTTTCCCCTACTTTCTCTTTCTCCCCCTCTTCTTCCTCTTCCATCTCACCATTCTATCTACATTCTTCAAGGAGGGAAATGCATACATTTTTTTTGAATATGAATGCAACTATAAAACATTCAGGAACAATTTAGACATCACTGGTTCACATACTTTTTAAAGGTATATTTAGGACCACATTGCATTGTTTCATATTGATTCTATTAAAAACTATCCTTTTTAAAAATTGAAGTATAATTGACACACAGTGTTGCATTGGTTTCAGGTATACATCATAGTGACTTGATAGTCTATACCTTAGGCCATGCTCACAAGTGTGGCTACCATCTGTCATTGTACAATGTTATCACACTACAATTGACTATATTCTCTGTGCTGAAACTTTCATCCCCATGTGAAAACAATTCTTTATAGAATTTTATATAGACTTTTTTTAAGAGAGTGAATTAAAAAAAATTAAGTTTATTTATTTTGAGAGAGAGCGAGAGAGAGCACAGCATGAATAGGGAAGGGACCGAGAAAGAGGGAGATAAGAAAATCCCAAGCAGGGTCCACACTGTTAGCACATGGGGCTGGATGTGGGGCTCAATCTTAAGAGCCCCGAGATCATGAGCTGAAACCAAGTTGGAGGCCTAACTAACTGAGTCACCCACGCACCCCTAGACTTCTATATAGGGACCTCTGTTCTTGTAGCCTAAACTATTACTCCAGCCTCTGAGTTGTTAATTCTCATGGCCTAGAATATTTGTTAGCCTTAGATTTGTCATGATTTTTCTGTGAGACATTAGGCAAAAAGAAGGCAATCCTTAATGATTTACCTCCATTTGAGAAGAAAATTTCACCTATTTCTTCTCTTAACCTCACACAATCTGAATTCCAATTTCTAATTTAGACATTGTAGGAATGCCGTCTTGTTCTTGGCATATGGATGTCAAAAGCTTGCTGCATTCCTGCTCCCCATAGCTGTATTCTGCATGGGTAATCCTCTAGGACTACTCAGTGCTTCTGTAGCCAACCTACTTCATTTCATGTTTTAATATTATTGATAGTGATTATTAAGTTCTTCCCTGTGTTTTAAACTTATGGCATTAATCACTTCTAGCCTAAACTATATTTCTTTCATAATCATAGACAAAAACAATGTAATACATGTAAAGTTTTTTTTTTAATTTAATATTTATTCATTACCTACAGGCATGGATGCTTCCTTGCTTTCCAAGTATAACAGACCTTCACTGATTTCCTGAGTAGAGCTTTCTGAATCATTTCTGACTCCTTTATCTCCTGAGCTCTTATGTATAATCAGCCACAAGTCTTTTCTATTGACCTGTGTAATAGCTCCAATATACCTTATTCTCACTTATTTCCTGGAGTAGAAACATATGAAGTGTGTGCAAAATATATGTGACATTTTAAAAATTCACCCTTGAAGCTTTTTAATTAGACCCTTTTCCTAACAGCTTAAGGCACATAGGTCTTCTAAATCTCTAAAGCAATTTAACTTGTACAGATCTTCCTCAAAATATGGGGTTATGTCTCAATAAAGCCATGTATGGAAAATATGGTAAGTCAAAAATTCACTTAATACACCTGACCTACAGAACATCCTAACTTAGCCTTGCCTACTGTAAACATGCTCCAAACACTTACATCAGCCTACAGTTGTACAAAATCACCTCCCACAGATCCTCCTTTATAATGAAGTATTGACATTTCATGAAATTTACTAAATACAGTACTGACAGTAGAAAGTGGAATGATGGTACAGGTGCAGAATGGTTGTGAGAAGGTTGGTGGCTCACTCCTGCCATTGTAGGGCTGACTGGGAGACATAGCGCCTGCCCCTGCCCAGCATGAGAGAGCATTGGACCACATGGCCCACCCAAGACAAGACCAAGATTCAAAGTACTGTTTCTACTGAATACATATTACTTTCACACCATCAGAAAGTCAAAACATTATAAGTTGAGCCATAATTTAGTTGAGAAGTGTCTGTATTCAAATTTCCTCAAAAAAGTAAGTGGAAAAAAATCCAGTTACTTTCCTTTTTTCCTCTTTCCTCTAAAGAGAAAAAACGAGTACAACAAACATATGGTTCCATTTACCTTATAGGTCTCAAAATGTAGGGAGCATCAAAATCACCTGGAAATTGGAGCACCTGCATGGCTCAGTCGGTTGGGCATTTGACCTTAGCTCAGGTCATGATCCCATGGTTCGTGGGTTTGAGCTCTGCATTGGGCTCTATGCTAACAGCTCAGCCCTTAGATTCTCTGTCTCCCTTTCTATTTTCCCCTTCCCTGAGTGCATTCTCTCCCTCCCCGTCTCCCTCCCCGTCTCCCTCCCCGTCTCCCTCCCCGTCTCCCTCCCCAACATTTAAAAAAATCAGCTAGAACTTACTAAACCTGAGAATATTGTTTCCCCATCACAAAGATTCTGACTCATTGGATTTGGGGCCAGAACTCATAATTTTGCATTTCTAACAAGCTCCTAGGTGGTGATACTACTGGTTTGAGGACTGCGTTAGACAGCAACCAGGCCCCTAATCTATCTATATGCCTTGACTATATTTCCCTCTAGAAAATTGAGAATATTAATTATTCCTTATTTAAGCTGGAAAACCAAACTACTTGTCTAAAGAATACTGAAAATATTTAACTCAGTTTTGCATTTTAAAATCTAGTAAACAGTATACTTTAAACTGGAATTCTGCCAAA
>NC_043700.1:138784850-138830573 GCF_006229205.1 Suricata suricatta
AGTGTGAAGTTTGGTGAGTTCCTTGTACATTTTCGATATTAGCCCTTTATCTGATATGTCATTTGCAACTATCTTTTCCCATTCTGTCGGTGGCCTATTAGTTTTCTTGATTGTTTCCTTTGCCTTGCAGAAGCTTTTTGTCTTTTTCCACTTTAAAGACTATCAAACATGTTTTGAATACAGAAGAGATTTTAAACATATTAACTCTAAAGAACCTAGTCTCTTCAATATGTGCTAATATAAACTACACAAGCATAATTTATTGGGCATCTTGAGCACTGCAGTGCTTCTGACGTAGACTTCAAAGGTATATGAAATAGCAATATCGTGTAGTAGGAAGTACAGTGGCTTTGAAATCAGACACCTGTGTTTATATCCTCCCTGTTACACACACTAGCTTTGTGGGCATGCATAAAATAATTGCTCTAAGGCCAGTTTCCCTTGCTTGTAAAGTTAAAAAATGTTTTAATGTTTTATTTTACTTTTGAGAGAGAGACAGAGACAGAGAGAGAGAGAGGAAGACACAGAATCTGAAGCAGGCTCCAGGCTCTGAGTTGTTAGCACAGAGCCCAATGAAGGGTTCAGACTCACAAACTGAAATCATGACCTGAGCCACAGACAGATGCTTAACCAACTGAGCCACCCAGGTGCCCGGCTTGTAAAAGCTTTTAGCTATTAAATGACATCATGTATGTAAATCATTTAATATAGCATCTGTTAAGTAATAGAGAGTAAAGACAAATATGTGGAACATGATTTGCCAATACCCACTTCTCAACTTCAAATTCTTTTTCAAAATTTCGAGGATATGGAATTTTGTTCTATGTCTCTGTTCCTCAACCACGAGAATATCAATTTTTAAATGTAATGCAGATAATCTTGGACCTCATCTACCTCCATCAGAACCTATAGTGTACCCAAAGAAATAGTCCAACTGCTAACTAGTAATTAAATGGGAATTCCAAACTTTGATCTTTCAAAAAAAATCTTACAGGATTCAAATCGTAACCCACAGAAATGTGAAAAAGCCCCTATCACACGGTTTCCAGTACTTTCTCACTTTGTATCTGCAGGAGTGCATCTCAGAGAAAAATCCCCAAGGCCATAAAACCCTACCCAGTTTTTCCTATCTTTCCAGGCTTTCTCTTACATGGCATTTTATTATGGAGATTGCTGTAACCACTCTGGAGGTCTGAAACTGGAATTGAAAGTTCCAACTCTCTAATCCCATGATTTGCTCTATGGGTAATAGGTCTTGAACCTTAGATGCTTTCTGAAAGTCACCTCATTAACAAAACTCAAGTGTGGTTGAAAGTGTTCATTATGAATATCATTTCTTGCTCTTATCACTTAGGAAATTACAAGGTTTTTAGGAGCTCTGTGCCAGAAAGAGATGAGAATCAAGTATAGATTTCTTTTTCAACTGGAGGGTGGGAGTGAAAAAATAGGGTAAAGCAAAAGACACAAATTGAAGTATTTTTTTTTAATTTGGTAGGAAACTGAGGCAAAACATACTTTGTCAGAATTTATACTGGGAAAGAAGCAAATGTGTAAGAGGTCCGAGTCTCAGGTTTAAGGCTGTGGTCAGAATTTAGAGACAATGATAATTTAATCAATAGTATTTACTGACGCTTATGATACCCACATAAGTGTTCGGTGCTATTAGGATACAATGATGAATAATTCAAGGACTCTGTCATAAAATACTTTATATTCCAGTGAAGAGAGATCATGAACAAATTAGTAAATGGGGTTTCTTATACATATAAAACAGTAAAGACAATAAAATGTTTTTTTGACTTGTTTTTGTCTTGCAACTGTTGACAAGAATGTAGAGCAACTAAACTCTCAGACCCTGCTGGTAGAAATGCACATTGGTATAAATACTTTAAAAAAATCACTTGGCATTATTACCCTGAACCTATGTATATCATACAAGCTAGCAATTTTACTCTCAGATATATACCTGATAGGCATACACACATACAACAGAAGACATAGACTGCTCACAGCAGGATTGTTTGTTATATCCAAGCATTTGAAACAACTCTAATGACTATCAGTAAGAAAACAGATATATGGGCCCCTGGGTGGCAAAAACAGATGCATTAACTGGCACATTCAGAGAAAGGAACGGTCCTATAGCAATGAAAATGAATGAACTACTACCACACACAGCATGGATACATCTCAAAAATGTTGTGCTGAGAAAAGAAGGTGGACATAAAGGAATATATTCTATATGAATTTATATAAAGTTCAAAAACCATCAACATTACTTTAGGTGTTGGAATTTAGGATTAGGAATTTGGTTACCTGGAGGGGAGAGGGACAATGAAAGCAAAAGGCATAAACAGAGCTTCTGGGGTTCTGGTAGTGTTTTACTTACAGAACGGTGTAAGGTATGGCTGTGTTTACTTTGAATTGTAAACTCTGGCATGCACACTTCTTACAAATATATTATGGTTCAATAATAGTTTTGGAGTTGACTTTTTGAAGTAAAAATTGATTTATAGCACTTCTCTGTTAAAGCTTTGGAAAGCTTTCCATCCAAACTCCTTACTGGCAGCTACAAAAGCCTTCACTGGCTCCTGACTACTTTTCTAATCTTTCTTCTCACCTCTAACAATGGCATAATCACTAGATATTCTATCTTCTTGTATATACATGTAGACACACACATAATTTCTTCTTGGGCCAATGAATTTTGTAATGGCTCTTAATGGCTATGTGCTATTCAACTGACATGCTTAGTTAATAATTGAATTGTATTTGAGGCCATCAGACTATAGAGAAAAGAATCAAGATGGAATCAGGACCCTAAAACTGAAAACAATGTAGCAAAAGAGAAACCTGCAAAGGAGACTGAAAAGAATAAACAACGGGTAGCAAGAAACCCAGAAAAGTGAGTATGACTAAAGCCTGAAGGGAAAGAATTTCTACTAGAAGAAACTGGCCATCAAATGATACAGTGATAGCTAATCTTGTATGTCAACTTGGTGGAGCCATGAGGTATCCAGATATTTGGTCAAAAACTATTCTGGGTATTTCTATGAGGGTATTTTTTGAAAATATTTAAATCAGTCAAATTTGAGTAAAGCAAATTGTCCTCCATACTGTAGGTGGGCCTCATTCAAACAGTTGAAGGCTTGAATAGAACAAAAAGATGGCCCTCCTCCAAACAAAAGAAAATTCTCTAGCAGATTGCCTTTGGACTTTAGGGACCTTGTTTGCAACATTGGCTCTTCCTTGTTCTACAGCACCTGGTCTGTGGACTGGACTGGAATATCAACTTTCCTGAGTCTTTAGCATGTTGGCCCACCCTGAAAATTTTGGACTTCCTAACTTCCATAATCATGAGCCAATTCCTTATAATAAATATAATATTTCCTACTGGTTTTGTTTCTTTGAAGAACCTTGACTGAAACCAATACTCAGAAGGTCACAGGATGAGAGCAGACTTGGTTGCTGGTTTTTCCAAATATCAGAAATATATATAGACTTCATTTAGAGCTGTTTAGTGAGTTGGTGAATATAGAGATATGGTTGGAATAATCTTCAGTGGAAATAAGGTATCAGAAAATGGAGCTGGAAGAACAAAACAGCTCTTTTGCAAAGTGCTGGAGCATATAAATAGGGCAATAGAGGACATCGACTAGAAGGATTTTTTTATTTTAATGGGCAAAATTATGACATGTTTGAAGACCAGTGGGCTTGCTTCCAAACAGAGGCAGTAAGGGAGGGAATGGGGTCTAGATTTCGAGGGAAGTCGGTGAACGTAGATAAAATGTGGAACACTTATTTAACTGTAACAAGACAAAAAAGAGTAGAGACACATTCAGACTGCTGTGTTGGAGTCAGAAAATAAGTTAGCTTTCATCTGATTGCAACTACCTTTTCTTTTATGAGAAATGATCACCTAAGTGTGCTGAAAGATTCTGAAGAAAAAAAATGTTAGTCACCCTTAAGAGTTGGTAAAGTAAATTTACTAGACAGGCACAGTAGGATTTTCTCAGTGTTGAGTGTTCATTCACAATTTTGGAGGGTATATTAGTAGTTCCCAGTGGCATGGTTCTGCTCTATTGTTATTGGTTGATTGAATGCAGGTGTAGACAATGCACATAATTTGTTTAGCAATGGTTGGAGTTTTGCTAGGGAAGTGAGATGGGGGGAAAAAGGCAAAAATAGTTTAAATTTCTTTCAGTAAGGAGTTATCTCTTTGGTAAAATGGTTGCTCAGGGCATGAGTGGTGGTGAGAGATATTGAGAGAGTGGTAGGAGCAATGGATTGAAGATCTCAACCAGGTCATGGAATATAAGAATAAATTCCTAAACAAATGTAGCCATATGCTTAAGCATGTGATCGTCACTAGAGCTAATTAAGCTATATGTGTCTTAAATGCCTATGAATATGAACTCAACCATAGTGAACAAAGTAGTTAAATTAAGTTTTTACAAAGCATTGTCACTTCTGTCATTGATAATAGACTAAGACTTTTGGACACACTTAGTATAATTATTTTGGAACCATTAAATTACAACACTATTGAATACTCAGTGAAAATCAAACAGTAAAAAGTCTCTTATACACTTCTAATATCTATCTTCCTGAAGTCTTATTTCAGGTTTTGAACATTTCTAATAAGTACAGAGATAGAAACTGGAAAGAAACTATATTATACCATTAACATTTAATGTGTATATTATGCTATTGATATTTTATTAAAGGTGAAGTATTTGTTTCATTATGATGAATGAAAACATATTTAAGAATAAACATAGATTCACTCTCAAGTTCACTCCGCAAAAACTTATTGGATTTAAGATCTTAAACTTTTTTTTTTAATGTTTCTTTATTTGAAAGAGAGACAGAGTGTGAGCAGGGAAAGGGCAGAGAGAGAGGAAGACACAGAATCTGAAGCAGGCTTCAGGCTCTGAGCTGTCAACACAGAGCCCAATGTGGGGCTTGAACTCACAAACTGCGAGGTCATGACCTGAGCTGAAATGGGACGCTTAACTGATTGAGCCACCCAGGCACCCAGTATTAAACTTTTCAATGGAAGAGTGTTTTGGTTTTTCTTTTCAGAAATTCTGAAAGCCATGTGGAAAATGTAGCACTCGATGATTTATTATTTTTGAAGTAAATAATGAAGGACAGATGTAGAATGTGGAATTAATTGTCAAATAGACCAAGATTAAAATATAAAAAGAATGAGAAAATTGATCCGTTGAGAGATGTTGGTATGGTAAGCACTCTGGATTTTCTCCTTCCTTACTTGCTCTCTGTCATATGGCAGACCTTAGAGAGTTAATACTTATGCTTCTTCATGGAACAGGAACTGAGCTGATTCTTTTGGAATGGAGTAGTTTTAAATGAGAATAAAATGTAGTAAAGATTGTGAGTGCCAGGAAAAGATAAAGGGATCAAGAGTGATTTTCTCTTTTTATTTCTAGTATTACACTTAAAACTCCAAGATGTTCTGTTAAGTAAGGAGCATGATCATAAAGCTTGCTCAATATACTGATATGCTGCTTTATTAGGTTTAAGAAATACAAAGCTTAGTTCATTGGCTCTGGGTTTGTGACTTTTATGGCTGATATTGTCATCATTTCCCAAACTTAGTTAGAGATGGGCCTCATGAAATTAGATTGGACAGCAATGAAGGCTTAGAAATTTATATACTCATTTATATAAATTGGCAAATTATGCATAATTTCAAAATAATCTATAGAAGCTTAATGAACATTTAGACATGCCTCTTAATTGGTAACAAGTTGCAATTAGCGGTCAGTGTGTAGTGGAAATACCAGTCCTCGTCAGGCAAACTTGGAATTGAATTCATACTCTGTCATTTATGAGACATATACCTAAGGGCTTTGAGTTTGTTTCTCTGTTTTAAAATGAATGTGATTATATCTACTTCACAGTGAGAGGTACATGAGCAAATGCAGGAAAAAGGCCCTGCTGAGTTCCTGGTAGGTGCTCTGTAAATGTTATTTTTGGTCTTGAGTCAGAATAGGTTCAGCTACAGTAATAATCTTTATGATAGCACTTTACTTGTCAACCAAATGATGTGTTAACTATGAATAGCAAATTCAAATAATTTCCCTGGCAGGAAGGATTTCCACAGCAAGATGAAATAATTGTCTATACTTAGGAAAACTTTTTAATTACCAAGTTTTCCTAAGTTATTTGGGTCTCCTATTGTTCCTCCTACAGTGGAATATTTGCACTTCCACTAAACTAGTGATGCATTTAGCCTCAATATTTGCTCTTGCTTTTTTTTTTAAAAAATATAGTTCATTGTCAAGTTGGTTTCCATACAACACCCAGTGCTCATCCTAACAAGCGCCCTCCTCCATGCCCATCACCCACTTTCCCCTCTCCCCCACCCCCATCAACCTTTAGTTTGTTCTCAGTATTTAAGAGTCTCTTATGGTTTGCCTCCCTCCCTGTAAATGTTTTTTCCCCTTCCCCAGAGTCTTTTTTTAAGTTTCTCGTGGTCCACATATGAGTGAAAACATATGATATTTGTCTTTCTCTGACTGATTTATTTCACTTAGCATAATACCCTCAGTTCCATCCACATTGCTACAAATGGCCAGATTTCATTCTTTTTCACTGCCATGCAGTATTCCATTGTATATATAAACCACATCTTCTTGATCCACTCATCAGTGATGGACATTTAGGCTCTTTCCATGATTTGACTATTGTTGAAAGTGCCGCTATAAACATTGGGGTACATGTGCCCCTATGCATCAGCACTTCTGTATCCCTTAGGTAGATTTCTAGCAGTGCTATTGCTGGGTCATAGGGGAGTTCTATTGCTAATTTTTTGAGGAACCTCCACACTGTTTCCCAGAGTGGCTGTGCCAGTTTGCATTCCCACCAATAGTGTAAGAGACTTCCTGCTTTTGAAGTACATCTTGCAAAGAACCTGCTCCTGACAACTTATTGATTAGCTAGAGCTGCAATTTATTCATCTCACCTGCTATCATTTATTGAATTCCTAACTGTAGAAGCCACCTGCATATTGGTTACCATCATCACTCACCTGGATGATAAAATAACCTCTGAAGTGTTTTGTTGACAATCCACATTCCACAGGTCAGTGAAAGTGGTTTTTCTGAAAAATCAGAATCCTGTTCCCCTCCCATTTAAACCACATCACGTACTTCTAACTGCATTAAAATAGAATCTCCAACTATGCCTGCAGGGTCCTCCGTGGTGCTTCTTATCGCTGCAAGTTCATTCTGATCCCTCTTCCATCATGATCGTTCACCCAGCTGGATGCTTCTCAATTCCTCCAACACCGTGAAACCTCACACACCACTCTACACAGCATGGAGCACACTGCTTCCTTGGCCTGGAATGCTCTTTTTCACATTCTTTAAATGATTATTTTCTTCCTTGCCTTTAGTTCTCAGCATGAGACAATGTTAGCTCTATTGAAAGGTCTTTATGAACATCTCTAAATGAGGTCATCTCTTATTTTCCTGGTTACATTACTCTACACAGTATTTATATCATTTTATTTGTCCACTGTCTTTTTATTATTTATATGTGTCACTGACTACAATATATTCTATATCTGTCTTGCTCACCTTTGTATTTCTAAAACTGAATTGTCAAAGTATGTACGATGAGTGACACCAATGTATAAAATAATGTTTGGTGGAAGGTATGCATACTGGGTGTTCTAGGTACAAAGAAGCTAGTCTAAGATAGGAAGGCACATCCACATATACAACTCTTTCCATCTTTCTTTGCAGATCAGATAAGCAGAACCGAGAGGACACCATTTCTAGGGGAAATCACAGCATGCCTACACATTCATAGCTTTCGTAAGCATAGCTAATGTGTCCTCTTATCCAAGTTGATTTTTCTGAGTGAATGAACAAAAATAAATGTTATTATCTAGTAGTAACGAAATTAAATAATTGCAGCCTCTGGCCCAGTAGGAAATAGTGCTTGACTGGGTACCAACCAGCATATACTATTAAAATATTTGTTCAGCTAATTAAAAATAATGTCTCAAATTATATTTTAAAAGGTCCAATTTAAGCCTCAGGGCTCTGCATATATTTGTCAGGTCTTTTATTACAGGAGTATTTCTATTAGCAAAAAAAAAAGATATTTCCTTAAATAGACAATTACTAGAAGAAATTGTCTGCATCGGGGTTTGAAAAAATAGCATTAAGTGGGTCGCTGATTTTGCTTCTCTTCTTACCAGGCTTCTGTCTCTCCTGATGAGCCGTGTATCTGCCACCATGTTTTTAACATCCGGACGTTATAAAGTTGTTCAGATGTGTTTTACAAATAGAGCGGCACTACTTTCAGTTAGCGTGTCAGCCCTCAGGGATGACTATAGAAGGCCTCTCGGCATCCCGTTTATGTTCTATTGTTTGTTGGGAAGTGGTTTGGGACAGTGCAGCATAGGCTTTAGGGGTCATACAGATTTTGGCTCACATCACAAGATGATCACTTATTGGGTATTTAATACTCTGTGCTTCAGTGTGTCATCTGTAAGTCAGGGTGAAACATATTTATAGGATGGGCTCTATGAAAAAATGTATGTGTGCACGACCTAGAATCATTACTATTAATGGTTGCCTGCTGTTATTGGGATGGCAGAAAGCTTTGGAAACAGATGAGCCAATTTAAGTAAGACGATGGACTAAAGCACTGCCTTATGCTATTTGTCTTCTATTTACAGTTGACTTGCCTTTCTTTCCTTCTTTATCCTGACTATTCACCTCCTTTCTTCATATTAAACACTTAGAACTTGCTTTCTGCCTAAGAGTTCCGTGAATATTAATAAAGATATCCAGATTTGCTTCTGCCATGCCCCTCCCCTGTCCAGCCCCCCAAAAACATACAATGAAATTCCTAAGATAAAAAATTACAAATCTACCTTGCTTTGACAATGATGTCTATGGCAAATTTAGATAGACATAATATAAATTTTGTGTTGATTTTATATTGGATATATTATGAAACTGTACTGACCAGACTTTTTTTTCTAGAACATGATATACCAAATGTATGATACAATCTAAAAATTTGTTGCAATCAGAACTAAAATTTTAGAAATTTTAACAAAATATACATGCCCAAAGAAAACCAACATGCTACTGCTGGCAACGTTTATCGATATTACATTATATACCAGGCATTTAATGGAGCTTTTGTGCATTATTTTAAATACTGTTTTCTATTTGCCAGCAATTTGAGGCATTCCTTTTCTGCTCTATACCTATCATTTGTTTAATTGCTTTTTTTTCTTTTCAAAGAGGGTATTTCTCAATATTTTGGATTTTTGAATGTTTGTAACAAATATCCATTGCTTTTTTTTTTTCTTTCAAGATTTAATTTAAATTCAAGTTAGTTAACTTATAGTTAACTATGGTATTTGTTTTAGGAGTAGAATTTAGTGATTCATCACTTAAACATATAACACTGAGTGCTCATCACAACAAGTGCCCTCCTTAATGCCCATCATCCATTTAGCCTATCACCCACCCATCTCCCCTTTAGCAACTCTGTTAGTTCTCTTTAGTTAAGAGACTCTTAAGGTCGGCCTCCCTCTCTGTTTTAATATTCTTTTATTTTTCCTTCCCTTTCTCTATGTTCATCTGTTTTGTTTTTTGAATTTCACATATGAGTGAGATATATGGTATTTGTATTTCTGACTTATTTTGCTTAGCACAATACACTCTAATTACATCCACATCATTGTAAATGGCAAGGTTTCATTCTTTTTGATGGCTGAGTAATAGTCTATTTTATACACACACACACATCACATCACATCACATCTCCTTAATCCATTCATCAGTCAATGGACATTTGGGCTCTTAATTTGGCTACTATAAACATTGGGGTGCATGTGACCCTTCAAATCTGCATTTTTGTATCCTGTGGATAAATATCTAGTAGTGCAATTGCGGGGATGTAGTGTAGTTCTGTTTTTAACTTTTTGAGGAAGATACTGTTTTCCACAATGGCTGTATCTGTTTGCATTTCCACCAGTAGTGTAAGAGAGTTCCCCTTTCTTCGTATCCTCAACCACATCTGTTTTTTCCTGAGTTGTCAATTTCAGCCATTCTAACAGGTGTAAGGTGGTATCTAATTGTGGTTTTGATTTGTATTTCCCTGATGATGACTGATGTTGAGCATACTTTCATGTGTCTGTTAGCCATTTGTATGTCTTCTTTGGAGAAATGCCTATTCATGTCTTCTACCCATTTCTTTACTGGATTATTTTTTGGGTGTTGGGTTTGATAAGTTCTTTATAAACTTTTGATACTAGCCCTTTATCAGATGTGTCATTTGCAACATCTTCTCCCATTCCTAAGGTTGCCTCTTAGTTTTATTGTTTTCCTTCACTGGGTAGAAGCTTTTTATCTTGATGAAGTCCCAATAATTCATGTTTGTTTTTGTTTCCCTCGCCTCCAGAGACATGTCTGGTAAGAAGCTGCTCCAGCTGAGGTCAAAGATGTTGCTGCCTATGTTCTCCTCTAGTATTCTGATGGTTTCCTACCTCACATTTAGGTCTTTAATCCATTTTGAATTTATTTTTATGTATAGTGTATAAAAGTGGTCCAGTTTCATTCTTTAAAAAAAATAAATGTTTATTTATTTTTGAGAGAGAGAGAGACACATAGTGCAAGCAGGAAAGGGGCAGAGAGAAAGAGAGGGAAAAACAGACTCTAAAGAGGGCTCCAGGCTCTGTGCTGTCAGGAAAGAGCCTAACACAGGGCCCCAAATCACAAATGGTGAGATCATGACCTGAGCCAAAGTCAGATGCTTAACCGACTGAGCAACCCAGGTGCCCTGTCCAGTTTCATTCTTCTGCATATTGTCCAGTTTTTCCAACATTTGTTGAAGAGACTGTCTTATTTCCATTGGATATTCTTTACTGCTTTGTCGAAGATTAGTTGACCATATGGTTGTGGGTCCATTTGTGCGTTTTCTGCTCCATTGATCTATGTGTCTATTTTTGTGCCAGTACCCTAGCTTTGTAATGTAATACAGCTTGAAGTCCAGAATTGTGATGCCTCCAGCTGTGGTTTTCTTTTTCAACATTACCTTGGCTTTTCAGGGTCTTTTTGGTTTCATACAAATTTTAGGATTGTTTGTTCTAGTTCTGTGATAAGTCCTTATATCACTTTGATAGGTATTGCATTGAATGTGTAGATTGCTTTGGATAGTATAGACATAAGCATGGCATGTTTTACCATTTCTTTGTGACTTCTTCAGTTTCTTTCATAAGTGTTCTATAGTTTTCAGAGTACAGATATTTTAGCTCTTTAGTTAGGTTTTTTTCTATATATCTTATGGGTTTTGGTGCAATTGTAAATGGGATCGATTCCTTGATTTTTTTCTCTGCTGCGTTATTATTGGTGTATAGAAATGCAACAATTTTCTGTATGTTGATTTTATGTCCTGAGACTTTGCTTAATTCATGTATTTGTTTTAGCAATTTTTTTTGTGGAGTCTTTCTGGTTCTCTATACAGAGTATCTTTCATCTATAAAGAGTGAAAGTTTGACTTCTTTCTTGGACTTGAATGTCTGTTTCCTTCCCCAGATTAGGGAAGTTCTCAGCTATAATTTGTTCAAAAAAACTTTCTTCTGCCCCTTTTGCATTCTCTTCTTCTGAGACATCTGTTACAGATATTATTTTTATGAAATGAGTGAGTTTCCTAAGTCTATATTTGTGATCCAATGTTTTTCTTTCCTTTTTCTTTTTAGCTTCAATATTTTCCATAATTTTATCTTCTATATCTTCTTTTCATGCTTCTGCTTCTTTCATCCTTGTTGTGATTACATATAGTCAGTTTTGCATTTCGGCTGTAGCACTTTTTATTTCAGTCTGACTAATTTTTAGGTCTTTTATCTCTGTATCAAGGGTTTCTCTGGTGTCTTCTATGCTTCTTTCAAGTGCACCCAGTACTCCATTAGCTGTTGTTCTAAATTTTTATTCAGATATATTCCTTATATCTGTCTGATCCAAACAAAGTTAACAATTGTTGCATCAGATACTTAAGGGAGAACATAGACTCGTTTATTGAATGATGTAGAAGAAATTTTAAAAAAAGAAGTTGTAGTTACAATTGATATTTCTATTTTCCTACTCTGTCCAGGACACTCCTGTGATTTGACCTAGGTGTTTTTCATTAAGATGGATGTGGTTGGTAATGCCTATGCTGCTAGTGACCCCCGTTGGCCAATGGCATAGCTGCACAGGAGCTTTTCAAACATAGCTTTGTGCTTATGGAAGAAATCAGTTGTTCTCAAAGCATCAGCTAGAGGAGTAAGACATGCCCCACAGCAGTCCTGCTCATGCCCTTGGCTAATGGTAAAAACTTGCATGCTTCACTCTTATTTCTTCTTTCAGAAGAAACTCATTTATATCTCCCAATACTGTTCCATCTTAGTTTACCCATGTTATTATTATTAATTTTGCTCCCGTATGAGATGAGTAGAGATCTAAACTCTAATTATTGGCTAACATATTTTATCTAACATGGGGGAATATTTTGGTTCATGTTAGAGACAAAACTTTCTGGTGTCAGGTATTTCAACTGGCCAAAATTTTTACCCATATGTGGTACATAAAAAAATAGACTTCATACATGAAGTGATTTTTTAAAATCTTTGAATGGAAATAACCAGAAAATTCTTTAGGTAAGTTTCCATACATGGGTTAGCAATTGCTTTTTGTTTTCTCTTGCTCCAAAGTGAGAAAATAAAATACAGAATATTGGAAATTTTCTGGAAAATCTTCAAGACTTTCTCTATAGAAAAAGGCAGGATGTATACTGTATGTAGAAAGGCATGTGCGGTACAGTGATTAAAATGTGAGTTCTGTGTGACCCAGTGACCCCAAGTCACTAGATCAGACTGTTTCTTGACATTGGATAGGACCCTAAACACTGTCTGCTTTAGGTTCCTCACCAATAAAATATAGTTCAAAGAATTGTTGTAAGAAAGAAATAATTTATGTAAGATGCTTAGAACAGTGCCTGGCTAATAGTTATCAATAAATGTCAGCCATTGTACTGTAGCTGCAGTGGTTGAAAGAACAGGCTCTGGAATCAGACAGCCAGTGGTCATGTGTGTTCCACCATTGGTTAAGTCTTGACCATGGGTAGATCTGATAGCTCTATGCTTTAGTCTATTCAATTATAAATGCTGGTAAACCCAGTTCGTAATTCACAGAACTGTATGGGACATTAGAGACACCACATGTAACATGTTTAACATAGTTTGTGGTACATTGTATATTCTAACCAAATATTAGTTTTACTGACTGGGATTTTATTAAAGCTATAGATCAGACTGGGGACATATGACATCTAAATAGTACTGAGTCTTAATCTATGCCTACATTTTATTTTCCATGTATGTAGATCGTTTACATTTTTTAAATCAAATCACTAAGAAATTTTTTTCATTCTTTTTATATCTGGACAGATTAAAAAGAGTGATTTTTACATGAATTTGTCATTAGGAAAAGCAAACTAAGTGGTTTGGAAGAACTGGTTTTAGATAATGACTGATTACCCCACTCATATAGAATTAGCACATAACGGGGATTCTTTAAATATTTTTTAATCAAATTGAACATGGTATTAATGAAAAATTTATATTTATTTTTAAAAGGTGGGGTTGAGAGAGATTCTTTTTAAATTTGTTTTTAATGTTTATTCATTTGAGAGAGAGAGAGAGAGTGAAAGGGATACAGAGTATAAACTGGGGAGAGTCAGAGAGAAAGGGAGACACAGAAGGAGGGTCCAAGGCTCCAAGGCTCTGAGCTGTCAGTACAGAGCCAGACTTAGGACTGGAACTTACAAACTGTGAGATGATGACATGAGCCAAAGTCGGATGTTCCACCAACTGAGCCACCCATGTGCCCCTGAAAATTTTATTTTTAACATTTATTTATTTTTGAAAGAGACGGAGAGATGGAGTACAAGCAGGGGAGGGGCAGAGAGAGAGAGGGAGACAGAATCTGAAGCAGGCTCTAGGCTCTGAGCTGTCAGCACAGAACTCAATGTGAAGCTAGAACCCACAAATGGCAAGATCATGACTTAAGCTGAAGTCAGATACTTAACTGACTGAACCACCCCAGCACCCTTAAGGAACATTTTTTATAATAAATTTTCATTCAATTACAGGTTTAAACATAAAATCGTTCTATGTTATGCCTAATTATTTGTTCTAAGCATTCCCATAATAATCATGATTTGATTTGATCATATTTCAGTTAAATTGAAATATAATTTGAACTGCATAAGCTTTTAGAAATAACCTAACTTTATTACATTGAAAATACAACATTTGGAGATTTTATGATCCTGCCCCAAATCACATAGCTAATTACTGATGAAAATAGGCCCAGATCTTGGCCTCTCAGTGGGAGTCTGCTGCAATACAAGACGATCTATCTCATTCCTCCACTTTACACAGAAAAGGCAAGAAAGGTAATATGACTTGTTCTGGATGGTAATCCTGAAAGCAATATCTGTACTCAAACTTCAGGGAACCAAGAGCTTAATTATTTCCCTTAGGTAATAATTAATAAGCAGCAGAGTATTTTCACTTCACAGAAAAAAGGTTTTGTTATATTTACTCTGCATTCTTTTGTCTCTATTATTATTTGATGGCAGATTGATTTACTCAAAACACAGCTGTCATGGTATCACATCCTTGCTCAAACACCCTAGTGGTTTTCCCAGCCTAGGAAAGAAAATCCCGAGCAGGTATTCAAGACTTTCATAGTCTGTTTTCAAGCTTCCTTTCTAATTTTATTTCCACTAGTCTTCAATATACCACTGAAAATTCTTCCTATTTTCTGAATACGTTTTTTACTTTCATATTGCTGCATCACTGATTACACTATTGTTCCTATTTTTGGTAAGTTACCTTTAGTCAAATTCACTCAGACCTTTGTTAAATGCTTACTTTTCTTTGGAAATAAAAGGGAAAAATGACTGACTTACAGGCTTTTACAATCCTATTGCAAAGACATGCCACATAAACAGAAAACTTTTAAGTGGCAAATCAAGAGAGATGGTAAGTAAGTGCTAAATAAATAGAACATATAATTTCAGAAGGTGGACAATTTAGTGTAGGCTGACCTGGTCACAGAAGGTGGAATGAAAGATGAAGACTTTAAACAGGTATTGAGAGGTGAGTAAAATTGAAAGGTGACAAGGTGAACTATGAGCATTTTACCTGAATTTACTCAGTTATGTACCATTTGCTGTTTATAGGTAAACATAATCCAAATAGGTCTAGGCCAGGCAGCCAACTTTTGCTGTAGAATTAAATCTTTTCTGGCAAGTATCCTAAATCTTACCTTCTACAAGGCTAATACATTAGCAGAAAAACAGGAAATATATATATATTTGGGCTATCTATTTGGGTAGGAAAGCAATGCTCTTTCTGTAGAAAAGAGAAATGTCATCTTAAGAGATGAGGCTATGTCCCCAAAGAGCCTACCACTGTGCCTTGTGTTTAGCATTATTGATTTATGAAGTATTGAAAGTCTTTCTAAAAAATCATAAAAGATAGTGGAAACATCTTTTTGTTTCTCTATCCTTAGTTAATGAACTTAGGAACAAGAAGCATAGAGACCTTTGATACACTATTTGGGCTGAAATAAGGGGATGAGTAAATCATAATCTAGGTAAAAAGTGGGAGAATCCAGAAGTATATAATCTCTATTATACTTTTATTTCCTTTTTCATTCTATTCAACTGTCTCCCTTTCCATATGTCAGGCTCTAGATGTGACTGACTAAAGAAGATGGTGTGTGTGTGTACACGTGCGCACATGTAACCTTCCAACATACTCTATAATGTACTAATAGCATCATTATTAAAATATATGCTACTTTAGGGATTTTGGCTTTTTACTGAAGTATCCTTTGAGCTGTTTTGATCCACAGTAGGTGTTCAATAAATTTGTTGGAAGACAACATGAATGGCTTCCTATAGAAATTGAATAGAATGTAAGAAAACATGCCTGTTTCTAGGTCATTTATGCCTATATTCACTCATTTATAATCTGAATTTCAACAGCATCATCCTCTTGTAATTAAAACAAACTATATTTGTCAAGTGCACCCACAATGTGGACCTGGATCCTACAAATGGCAATACTCTTTAGTTTTCATTTTTTGAGTAACTAATAGGTTTAACTATTGTACCTGGTGAACTACATTATATTATCTCATGTAGTCTTAACATATTAGGTGAATATTTTGATTATCTAAGTTCTACAAATGGAATAAGGAAGCTGATTTTTCAACAAACTCTTCCAAATAGTTTGAATACACAATCCATAAACAAAAAATATTGAGAAAGATTTAGAAAGGTTTTCAAAATCAAATATTATTTTTCATTCAAGGTGCAGAAGCAGAGATGGCTAAAGTCACTAAATGCATAACTCAGGATTCCATGCCTATAAAGAAGTGTTTATTGTGTAGTTATTTTCCATGGTGTCCTTGGCATCTTAACTTTAAATTAAATTTACAGAGATGAAATCTCCATTTGTCACCTTCACATGAAGTTTGACCTTTTTCTTGTCCATCAAAGAAATGGGTAAAATTATTCAAAAAAATTGTTAAATTTCTATTATAAACAGAGACAGAAAAAATAGTTTGATTAAATATGATAAATTATGCAATAGGAAAAATCTGACAATCAATAAGCCAAGGGCAAATATGTACACTAATGAAAGCAAGATATTCAAGCAAATGATAATAAGTCTTTCAATCATTTAGATCCAGAAATTTCTAAAAAGGGGATGGTTTTTAGCCAAATGGTGACAAAAATATGTCTTTAAACATTTCAGGAGGTAATTATACTAAAAGAACAGTTAACATTTGGTACTGTGTGGCACAAAGAGATGGCTTATAAATCGGACATACCACTGTCCTTCACCAATTCAGGTACTGAATCGTGTATTCAAGAAATACTTACTGATTACTTATAGGCCTTTGTTCTAGGCACTGAAGTAAATAGTCCTTTTTAGCAGGAATAAGTATATAAGTAAATATATAGCATGTCAATGATAAAGAAAAAGAAAATGCCTGGTTAAGGGACTAGGGAATAGTGTAGCAGGATGAGTCCTCCACAGGACCTCGATATTTAATGCAACAAAATATTTTCTCGAACTAAAATTAATTTTCTTCTCATACGAACTCAAGTTAGAAACTTCTGCAAAGTTAACTACATTATAAACTAGAAATTCCGAAGAGGTTATTAAAGTATTAAGCAAATTTATAAGTAAAAACAAATCATTTTCTCCTTGGCTTTCAAAAGAAAAAGGAAATTTAGTTACTTATGCTTCTTTTGAGGAACACAGTCCAATTTAGTTTAATATTGTAAGCTCCTTGGTTGATGGCAACTTTTTCAGCAAAAAAGATGCCGTGTTAGAAATGCTTTCTCTGTACAAACTGCTGAACTAGATGGATATTGTACGATAAGATTTGTGAAAAATTTTTAAATGATCCAGTTTTTCAGATTAAAATTTAAGTGAGTTGGAGGAATAAAATATTGAACAAGGAATAAAAAAGTGGAGACAGGATTTAAAAAGAAAATCTAAAGAATTTTAAGTAATCAGCAAATCTGACTAGCCCTCTAAAAGTAGAGTCAATTCTCATCATTCAAGGCAACTATTTGTGAATTTACCTACATGTTAAAGTTTATATGTTGTCCCCAAATCAATACTCAAAGTGCTTTTGTGGTCTTTTATAAACATGCACAGAGTAGCCAACAACTTGAGTCCTTCTACATCACATTCCCAGCTGCGGCCCAACAAGATGATACTCTGCATTGTCGTGTTTGCTCTCATACTCTAAACAAGTGTATTTTTGTGTTTTTGTTGTTGATTTCACTGTGTGGCCCCCAACCATAGTGTGGAAGTGCTGTCTTGTGTTCCTAAGTGCAGGAAGGCTGTGATGTGCCTTACAGAAAAAATGCATGTGTTAGATGAGCATGAGTGATAGTAGTGTTGACTGAATTCAATGTTAATGATTCAACAAGATATACATTAAATAGGTGTATTCAATGGAAACAAATATAATACAAGATTATTGGTTGATGAAGATATTGTGACCAGAAGCTCATGATAGTCTAAGTATATATATTGCAGAAGCAGTTGCTCAGAATTTGTTTACTCAGTGGTCCTAGCAACTTTAGAGACCATAACTAGTATGGGTAACAAGAACGGGCTCTATCCACAATCTGAATACTTTGCATGACTTCTACTACTACCCTCCTGATAGTATCCACTAGTTTTAATTAGCCTCTTCTTCCATCCAAGATCCCTCATGTCTCTCCACCCAACACCCATATTGAGCCTTTGAAAATATTAGCTGGGTCTTATTCCTCTGCTTAAAACTTTTCCAAAGTTTCATTGTAAGGTCTTAACAGGGCTGAAAAGTCCTGTGTGATCTGCTTTCTCACCTTGAACATAGCCCCTCTCTGAACTCATCTTGTGCCATGCCCACACACTCACCCCCTCACTACTCTGCAGCCATATAGGCTTCTGTGCTGTTCCTTGAGTGTACCAAACCCACTCCTACCCCAGGACCCTTATACTTCTCATTCCCTCTGCCTGAAAGGCTCTTCTTAGAAGAATAGTTCATGTTCCCTCTTCCTTCAAATGGTCTTCCTTAACCATTTTTATAAAATGGCATCCCCCAGGACACCAATTTTACCATTGAACTTGGTGCCACATTGCATATTATATATTTATTTGCTGATTTATTTACTGTGTGTCATCTTCCTCTAGAATGTCAACTCCCTGAGGATAGATTTACTGCTATAGGTAATAGCTCCTGACACACAATAGGCATTAAATAATAGTTGAAATTAAAAAAGAGTAAAGGTGTTAAAAAACCAAATAATTGAACCACAATCTCAGAACAAGAACTGGTTTTCATATTTTAAGGCCACCTATAGTCAACCAGACAGTCCTTACATTATGTAAATAATCATTTAGAACTTAACACCTTAGAACTAAATAATGACTTTTGGAGCTTCCCACTGTGAGGACACAGGGATTGCAATGGTGAACAAGGCAGGCTTCCTTACCAAGGAGCTCAACATCTTGTGGGAGAAAAGCTGCTCTCTACACCCCCTTGGTGACAAATAAATCTCCTGGTTTTCAAAATGAGAGCGTGTAGTCAAGCACAATTATTAGATCTCCCTTAGACTCTGAAGAAAGAGGAAGAGAGAGTTCAGGAAGCTTACCTTTAAATACAGAACTTATGTTGTCAGAAAGGTAAAGATAAAATGTCTTTAATGAAAATTTAAAAATGTGAAGATTATTTTATAAATCCCAACTAGTGAATAAAATTGAAAAAAGAACACACACACACACACACACACACACACACACACACACACACAAAACAAAGAAAAAAAAAAAAACCTTGAAACAATTCATCAGCAGCCAACTGTTCTCATGGCAAGCTTCTTTCTCATTGGGAATAAAGTTGACCCAGGAGTGGGAACCAATCACTAGCAGCAGCATTGACCTCTCTTCAGCATAAGGTATCTGGGATGTGTCTCCCAAGAGATTCTATGAGGCTTCTTACTCTGCCAATTTAAACCCGTGTCTCCCTCTGACTGCTTTGAAAGCACTGCTAAACTAAGGGCTATTTCAGATCTACTGTAGCATTATGGATACAAAATGCATGTTCTTCATGTCCTTGCCTTCAAAAGTATAGCTAAAGCTCAATAGAAACAATGCTGAGCATTATTGTGTCCATCCCTCCTGCCTACCCTCACTTTGCAGTTATAATTTGTCTCCTGGTCCTTGACCATAATCATTTCCTTTTGGTGCCTTTTTAGACATAAAAAAGAAAAAAAAAGAAAATCTCCTTTTTGAAAGAATGCTTTCATCTTTGGAAGTATGAGCATAGAAGAGTGAGAAAAAGAGATCATTCCCTAATCTACCAGGTAGATACACAAAACTATGTGGCCATTGGATAGAGGAGAATCACCTATATTTCCCACTTGATATAAAATCTTAGATTTGGAAGAGAAATTATGATTATTATACTCTGATGTTGCCTGTTTGTACTGGGAACCAATTAATTTGGGCTAATCTTAATTTTAAACTTTTCTTAAATGTTCATTCATTGTATGAGTGAATGTTCATATTCGCGTGTGAACTTGTGCAAGGAAGTTTGCTAATAACATGCTCGTGTGCTTAGTTTACATTATGCAAATCAATGCTTTCAATACACACATTGAAAAATGCTTCATCATTTGAAAGCTTCAGGAAGATAATAGGTTGTAGCAAATTCTCCAGAAAATTATTCAAGCCCTTTTTGCTACAGTATTATCTGACTAGGAATATTTATTTGCTATGTAGCAACAACACGGGAGACTGCCATTTAAGATAGATTCGTCATGCTGAGGTCTTAAAAGAAATAAAAATTCTTAGCGTAAACATCAATTGAGATGAATTTCGGATTACAGTAGTTTCTAATTTATATCTCATTTCTCATGGGAAGATTTAGCTTTATGACTTTAACTCTCTGAGACTATTTCATCAAGGGCTCAGCTACACTTTGCAAACCAGGTCTAAGAACTTCTAGTTATTTGTAGCACCCTAATATGCCTTGCTGGTACCTTCAAATGAAACTGAGCTTTAAAATGAGCTTATTTGGGGTGCCTGGGTGGCTCAGTCGGTTAAGCATCTGACTTTAGCTCAGGTCATGTTCTCACAGTTTGTGGGTTCGAGCCCCATGTCAGGCTCTGTGCTGACAGCTCAGAGCCTGGAGCCTGCTTCAGATTCTGTGTCTCCCCTTCTCTCTGCCCTCCCCCACTCATGCTCTGTCTCTCTGTCTCTCTGTCTCTGTCTCTCTCTCTCTCTCAAATAAACATAAAAAAAAAGAAAAAAAAAAGAAAATGAGCTTATTTGGTAATAGGAATGACACTGAAAAATTCACAAATGGATACACTTATGATCAGAGTATCTATATGTCAACTGATACATGAAGCCTTAAGTGAATCTATGTAGTAGCTCTGTAAATTTTTTACTCTCTACCTTAAAGAAGGGCAATGCCCAGCAATTAGTTATAATAATATTTTTAAAAACACTGTGGAAAGAATTATAATCATATTCCCCCTTATTTTCCTAAATGGTATGTGTAAATACCCTTGTAAACTCTTCTTTTCATTTAACCCCAGAGTACAATTCTATGCCCATCTACATTTGAATTTCTAAACCTAGCACTCTACATTCAGCTTTTGTAAAGATTCACTCTTGATTCCCAAAAGGAAACCTTGTAGTTCTGTGATACTTGCTATTTCCTCTGATATGCTTCTTCTGATATTTTGCATGTAATAATCTTCTGATATTCTTCTTCTGATACCTTTCACAAACAGGCGGCCTTTGGATAGCTCTACAAATATACCTTTTTTTAAATGAATACTAATACCTTAGATTTAGCATACAACTTCCAGTTTGACATAATCGCACTTTTGGTTTTTTAATTGGCCATTTCACACTTTTTAAAATGTTTTAATGTTTTTTATTTATATTTGAGAGAGACAGAGAGACAGTGGGAGCAGGGGAGGGTCATAGAGAGAGAGAGACACAGAATCTGAAACAGGCTCCAGGCTCTGAGCCAGCTGTCAACACAGAGCCCAACATGGGGCTCAAACCCACAAACTGTGAAACCATGACCTGAGCCAAAGCTGGACGTTTAACTGACTGAGCCACCCAGGCACCCCCATTTCACACTTTTATATTATCTCTCTTATCCATGTAGTAAAGTGAGTTTGAAAATCTGTGAAACTTTAGAAGTCTTTTTTACTGGCTTTGCATTACTCTTATGACTAGGCTTTTAATCATAATATATAAGAATATAAGAATCATTTCAGCATTTTAAGAACTTCTATGACTTTATAACATCAAAGAAAAAATATGAGAAAATATATCATGTAGTCTGAAGTATGTTTGAAGAGTACAATGGTTTGATTTATGTATTATAACTAACTGAAAAAAATGGAAAACATTCCCTTCTGATCTTCACTTTCTTTACATATGATCTCTAAAAAGATTAGAAGTTAAAATGCAAGATAAATACTCTATTTAGGAAATTATTTTATCCCCTCAATTTTAAGACATGTAATTGATTAATCAAACAAAAGTGTATTAAGTTTGGTACACTTCTTACTTACATTATAGTAGGAAGTGACTCAATAGACATTCAGATACTAATCTTGAATGTGAAATAATAAAGCAGGGCACTGAGGAAAGGTGGTGATGAAAGGGTACTGCTATTTGGTAATAAAACCCCTCTGATGAAGTGACCTTTGAACAGAAATCTAATTGACTTACTCTAGGAAGAAGAAACAGCAAATACAAATGTATGCCTTGAGAGAAGTATGTTTTATGTGTTTGAGAAAGAACACAGGTGAGTGTGGCCGCAGAAGTGTGCATGAGGATGGATTAGTTGGAGACGAATGCTAAAAGAGAAAGTGATGTTGAGCAAGCGTGGGTCACATAGGCTCTTACACTCCATGGTGAGGGTGTAGTTTTACTCTGAGGCTAATGGAAAAACACTGGAGAATGCTAACCAGATGAGTGACGTAGCCTGACATCTTATTTAATAAGGCTTCAGGACAAACAAGTGTAGTGGGGCAGAGGTTAGAACAGGGAGATTGGCTAGGAAATTACAAAAATTGTGAAGTGAAAGAAAAGAGTATCCTGAAATGAGTGAGTAATACTGAACTTGGTGAGAAGCAGTCCAGTTCTGATGCATTTTAAAGTTAGAGCTAATAAGATTTTGTAATCGATTAGAGGAGTATGAGCGAGAAAGATGAGCCATGGGAGACTTTCAGGCTTTGGACCCAAGCTGCTGGAAGAAAAGAGATACCATGAACTGAAGTGAAAAGTGATAGAGAAACATGCTGAAAGGGATATAATTAAGTCTTGCTACGACACATGTTACATCTGAATTTTCTATAATAGGTTAGATATTCAAATACCTTTGTTCAATAGGCAGTTGGGTATTTGAAACTAGAATTCGAGGTAATAGTCTTCTTTAGACATATAAATATGGGTTTGTAAAGCATGTTAATGGCATTTAAATTGCAAGACAGAAAGGTTTCTTAACAATTAAGAGTCTCAGAAGTGAAGCCCAAGAATGGACCCCTGCTCCATACCAAGTCACAGAGATTGCGAAAATTATAAAGGAGTAACAAAGGAGACTGGGAAGGAGTGGCCGGTGAGATAGGAGGAGAGTCAAGAGATGGGTTTCAAGGAATCAAATGAAAAAAGACTTTAAGAAGAAGGGAGCAAACAAACAAACAAAATGCTGTTAACAGCTTACGGAAGGTGGGGACTGAGGACTGACCACTGGGTTTGGTAATGTGGGTTCATGTGTGATCACGGTGAAAGGGCTTTCAGTGGGGTGGTTGGAAAAACTGCTGATTGGAGTGTTTCCAGAGAGAATGAACGAGGAGGAAGAGGTAGCAAATGCAGACATCCTTTCAAGAAGTGGTTAAGGAGAACTGAGAATTTGGCAGTTGCATGGGGGAGGCGGTGGCAGGGGCAACGCTTCATGAACATGAAACTTACGACAGCATGTGGAGGGAAAGATCCTACAGAAGGAAAAAAAAAACGATGCTACAAGAAAGAAGAGAAAAAATTCTAGGAACAGTGTATTTCATTAGGCAAGAGTGTGGGGTCCAGCATGCAGATGGAAGGGTTGATCCAAAGTATAATAGAAGAAATGTTCATCCACTGTCGTAGGAGTGAGGGCAGCCGGTAGGTAAAACTTTGGGAGGGTTGGTAAATAATGGTGGCAGCAGTGAGTTAAAATTCTTTGCTGATGATCTCTATTTTCTTAAATTTTTTCATAGTCCTCAAAAATCACTCGGTTATGTATAATACCATATTAAGGAATAAATACCTAAAATTCTTAAACATATGGTAGAACATGGTACAATATGTGTTAAATGCTAATAATGTCCACAGACTTAAGTGTTAAATATTTAAGGGGTTCTCAGAGTGAATAACTTAAAGAAAAAGACAAGGATAGAAATAATTTTCTTTTTTTGTTAAGTAAATCTGATTACTATGGTCAGTACAGTTAAAATGATTAATATCTTTAACATGTTACGACTATTATTGGATTAGAAGAGTTTGATAGAGGTCAAAAAAATAAAAGGGTACTTTTTATTGGAGAGAGGTCAGTACCATTCTCTTTGCAGATGAAAGATAGCATATTACATATAACTTTGGCAAAATGACAGGGAAGAAAAAGTTGTTTTAGGATTAAATCAAATAGGCAGTGGACTTAGTAGCCTAAATCAATCTGCCATGAGAAGAAAAGTTTGATAACAAAGTTAGAGCCATGAGAAGAAAATTATCATTAAAAACTTTTCTTGGGGCACCTGAGTGGTTCAGTCTGTTAAACATTCAACTATTGATTTCAGTTCAGGTCATGATCTCACTGTTGTGAGTTCAAGCCCCTTGTCAAGCTCCATGCTCTCAAAAAAAAATATATATATATATGCATACATATTTGGTGTATATATATATACATATATATGCATACATATTTGGTAATAAGCTGTTTAAGAAAACATTAAAAAATTAAAAATAAAAGATTTTCTCTATAAGAAAATCTTCCTCTAATCCATGTTTTATCTGTCATTTTAGCTGAGTTATCCTGGTAAGCATCAAATCGCCTTTTTGACATGGTGATATATTCCCCTGATCTACTCTTCACATAAGTGAATGCTCACCAATATTATTGGCTATATTCAAAACAAATAACCTTTACTTCTTTGCAAAATAAACTTAGGTAGGGAAAATAAAAACTTAAGAAAAACAAGATACATTATAATTGATGGTAATGAATTCAAAACATGATTTATATCCACAGAAATAGAGAAGGTTTTAAATAGGAGAACAAGGAATATAAGGGAGGAAGCCAAGTTGAGATATTTCTTGACAGATAAGAACCAAAATGGTTACTAATCAGGAATTCACTTTTCAGTAGCTTGTGAGTCGTCTTTATGCACATTATCTCAACCAGTGCAGATAGGACAGGCAGTTGTCTCCCTACTGCCTCGCTCTCCATCCCCCATCTCCCCCCACCACTATTTAAAAAAATGTTTATTTTTGAGAGAGAGTACAAGCAGGGAAGGGGAAGAGAGAGAGAGAATCCACAGCAGGCTCTGAGCTGTCAGCATAGTCAGACACTTAAATGGCTGAGCCCCCAGAGTACCCCCTTCCCACAACTTTTAAATCACGGTTTCAAGCATTCCCGCCTCACCGACACCCCTGGGTGCAACTCCTTATCATGCCATATGTAAACTTTGTAACCTTGGACAGATGCCAATGCAACCCTGACAAGGACTCATGTTCCTCATTTCTATTAGGGATAAGAAGACCTACCTCTCAGAGTTATCGGGAGCAAATGAAATAATATATTTAAAGTATAGTTGACCCTTGGACAACATGAATTTGAACTGTATGGGCCCACTTACACATGTATTTTTTATAATGGAAATACAGTACTGTAAATGTATTTTCCTTAGGATTTTCTTTGTAACATTTTCTTTTCTCCAGCTTACTTTACTGTAAGAATATTGTACAGAAAACATATAACATACAAAATGTGTGTTAGTTGACTGTTTATGCATCAGTAAGGTTTCCAGTCAATGGTAAGCTATTAGTAGTTAAGTTTTGGGGAAGTCAAAATTTATTCTTGGGTTTTTAACTGTGGGGGGTTGGTACCCCTAACCCTAGTGTTTTTTTTAAGATCAACTGGTATTTGGTGCTATGCTTTATGCATAATAAGCACTCAACAGTACATGGGAGTTTTTATTGGCTTTCTTCCTTTTCTCTTTTTAAAATTATTATTAATAAAAAACTAACAGAAAGTATTATGAACCACATAAATAATAGCTATATCTGTCAATGCCTAAACTACCTTATACTAATTGGAAATGTATGTATTTTTCTATTCTAATATTTTGTGATTCCATTTGGAGGCTATTTTGATAAGTCAGATTAACCTGCAGTGACTGAAGGCTCCTGCCTAAATGTCAGTTCACCTGTCGCCACACCAAGTGGCAGTGTGAGTTGAGAGTAAACACTCAGCACTTCTTAGTTATTCCTGACTTGTAACTTTAATTCATTGCTTTGTTCTTCCCTTATTATTCTTTTCTCTGTTGCTGACATCCTCTTGACTTTTGAATATAGCCAATACACTAATCTCTTGCAGCTAATGAGAATGTTCTATTGGTACCAAACTATAAAACCCTCCTCAGGTGCAACTTCCATTTCTCCACTGAACCTAGTATGTTTTGTCACAAGAACATAATCAATACATACTTGTGATTTTGTGTGTCAACAATCCTTTTCAATCTTGATAATCCAACTTCACAGAATTGGTTTGGTGGGAGAGACATGGTGGTGTTAGCACATGAAACAGGGAGGAAGGCATTACTGTTTAACAATCCAGATCAGCAAAATCATCCAGCAGATAACCTGTTCATCATTATTTATGGAAAACAGTTGATGGAGATCTCTAGAGACTCAATTACATTACTATTTTTTTTAACACTTTCTGCACCTCATTTTTATTTTTTTAGTTTTATTTTCTTTCACTGGAACAAATTCTAATTCCCAGCCTCCCATTCAAGATAGACTTCTACCCTGAACTTTTATTTTAAGTTTATTTGTTTAGAGAGAGAGAGAGAGAGAGAGAGAAAGCACAAGTCAGGGAGGGGAAGAGAGAGAGAGGGAGAGAGAATCCCAAGCAGGCTCTGCAGTGTCAGCATAGAGCCCAACATGAGCCTCAAACTCATAAACTGTGAGATCATGACCTGAGCCCAAGTTGGATGCTTAACAGACTGAGCCATTCAGGCACCCCAACTTCTACCCTAAACTTCCTAACGCAGGGTAGGATTCATGGTGGACAGAGGAATAAACAACATGCAAAAAAGGTGAGGTTATATATTTAACTGCACTTAAACTTTTTACCAGTTTAATTTTTTAATTCAAAAATAAATTATTATAAGGAAGTAAAATCACATTTTTGTAGCTCTAATTTAAAAAATTTTTCTTTATGTCTTTATTTTATTTTGAGAGACAGAGACAGAGAGTGAGCAGGGGAGGGGCAGAGAAAGAGGGAGACACAGAATCAGAAGCAGGCTCGAGGCTCTGAGCCGTTAGCACAGAACCCAACACGGGGCTTGAACCCACGGACTGTGAGATCATGATCTGAGCCGAAGTTGGACACTCAACCGACTGAGCCACCCAGGTGTCCCTGTAGCTCTAATTTTTAAGGTATTATTGCAAATAATTTATATACTATATTTTCATTAGGAGAAAACTTGGATCTTAGATGAATTGTTAATACATTAGCAGACATTTCAATTTGTTATAGTCTTTTCTTTCTGCATTCATCTCTGCGATGATCATATTAATTAATCAGGACTTAAAGAAAAAAATATATTTTATACCAATACATTTGCAACAGATAATAGTCTTTAGATAGTTTAAACACACATATTAAAAATAGTTATCCACAATTTAACAAATTGCTGTTTATTTATCAACATACAAATTATATAAAGGTCAATATTGAATTGAAGGGATAAGATGAAAATTATCCTAGAATAAACAACACATTTGTACTTTATCTCATAGTAAAGCCTAGTGTTTTACTATGCATAATTGATTAATTGGTTAGTAATTATTGAATATTTGTACACGAATCATGCTAAGCTCTGCAGAATATAATAGTGAACAGAACAGGCAAGTTTTTATCCTTATCAAACTTTGAGAGTAAGTTGCTTCTATATAAATTGATTTGTAAACTGACAAAAAAACCCCAATGTTTGTCTTTTCCTGATAAATATTCAATTAGTGCATAAAACTATAGTAGGAAAGATGTAAAGAGAAAAGTTAACTGGCTTTTTAAGCTGATTCTCAATAATGGCAGCAGTTGTTTGGAGATGTCACTGGGGTCAAGGGCTAACTCCTGGTTCTATAGGTACCGAACCCTAATTTAACCCGAAATAACCTAACAGTTCCTCCATCATGAGTATGACTTGGGAGATGTGGTAGATTTTATATATTTGGGATGTAAGTTCTAACAAGTGCTAGATCTTAATGATTGGAAGAAGTCACTACCACTCTTTTCAGTGGAGAACTGCCAATATAGTTCACAGTTACGCAAATGCCTAATTCTGTGATACACAGCAGTGTGACTAAGCAGCACTGATTCATACTGAAGGTGTAATGGGTGGACTGAGTTCTCTCTAAAGCATCATTTCTTTGACTATAGCTCTTAGGACACAGAGTCATTGCCTATTAGAAATAAAGAATAAATAGACTCATTTCTGTTTCCACAAATACCAATATTCCCCATTTAAGGTGATGAAATTTGTTCTCAGGTCACTGGTGTGCTATGGAAATCATTTAAAGCAGATCCAAATATTGTCAGTATAACCACATAATGTAGCTCCAGGATTAATACTGTATCAGGAAAACATTGCTAATCTGAAATGTCCTTGGAGTGCCTGAATTCAAAGTTAATAAATTCTTTTTTATTAACTTTTAATAAGTTAATTCAACTTCAAGTTGAGTAAAATTATCTTGAGGAATATTTCATTAAGTTATAGGGCAATTTGAGAAATTATTCTTGACACACAGTAGAATGTGCCTCTCTTGTCACAGAAACACTGATTTCTACTGGATATAATATATATCGATAGGCACTGACTCCATGAGTCTTCGCAATTATTTTGGAAGATAGATATTAACATTCTTTCTTTAAATGAGAGTCTAGGGGCGCCTGGGTGGCTCAGTTGGTTAATCTTCCGGCTTCAGCTCAGGTCATGATCTCAAGGTTTATGGGTTTGAGTCCTGCATTGGACTCTGTGCTGACAACTCAGAGCCTAGAGCCTGCTTTGGATTCAGTGTCCCCTGCTCTCTCCCTCCCCAACTCACACACTGTCTCTATCTGTCTTTCAAAAATAAATAAATGTTAAAGAAAATTTAAATGAGAGTCTATACTTACCATATATATGTATATGTACATACATACACATATATGTATATAATAGTGACCATTGGTACTTAATTAATACATATGTGTTTTAAAACCCATGCAAGACACTTTTTTTTTTTTTAAGTTTATTCTTGAGAGAGAGTATGCATGTGAGAGTGAGGAAGGGGCAGACTGAGAGGGAGACAGAGGATCTGAATGGGCTTTGCACTGACAACAGAAAGTCCAATGCAGGGCTCAAACCCATGAACTGTGAGATCATCACCCGAGCTGAAGTAGGATGTTCAACCATCTGAACCACCCAGACACCCCTATACATAGGTGTTTTAAAGAATTCAGTAAAAGTGTTGTGACATTGCAGATCATTTGTGTTACAGTTGATGGCCAAAAAAAATTGATGTCAACCACCTGTATAAGATAATTTTTCAAAACATGAAATGCTTCAAAACATTTTACTTTATTAAGTGATTAAATGGAAAAAAATTAAATGGATGTATTTTCCTCACTGTGAATTTTCTGTATCAGAGTTGAAAGATTAAACTCAAAGTGGTAGTAATTAGTGTTCTCAAGCTAGCTGTTATTTTGATGTTAGAAATACTTGTTTGGGGCACCTGGGTAGCTCAGTCAGTTGAGCACCTGACTTTGGCTTCAGTCAGGATCTCACAGTCCATGGGTTCAAGCCCCACATCAGGTTCTGTGCTGACAGATCAGAGCCTGGAGCCTGCTTTGGATTCTGTGTCTCCCCCTCTCTCTGCCCTTCCCTTGCTCATGCTCTGTTTCTCTTTCTCTCAAAAATAAAAATAAAAAAAATCAAAATAAAAAAAAACACTGTTTTTCTGAAGCTGGGCCTTACCATGATCTTGAGTTTGAGATACTAGAATCCTTGATGTGATTTTTGCAATATATGTAGGCTGAAGAGGATCAATACTTTTAGATATTTGTTGAAACACTGTTAGCTTTGTCATTTCAGTGTAATACATTTGAAAAAAGGACATAGATCTCAATGGTTAATCAAATTAAGACATTCTTAATGAAAATGTATATATGATTGTTAAATGAGAAAGGCAACATATTGCTTGGTGGTTATAAGGACATGGTCTTTGGAGTCGGACTTTCTGATCCTATCTCAGTCACACGCTGTGTGACCTTTGTTAAGATACTTTGTTTGCTCCTTCATTTTCTCATTTTTAAAATGAGGATGAGGATAGTGAAAATATTCATGTCTGAGGATTAGTTGAGACGACCTATGAAAAAGCATTAGAACTGTGTCTGACACATAGCACTTACCACCTCTTATGAACTACTGGCTGATAATTTATCCATTTGATGAATCTTTATTTAGTTTCTACTCTGCCTCAGCTACTTAAATGCAGGTACTTTTACCATATGCAACTATGCAGTAATAGATTCTGGAATATAGGTACAACGCAGGTTTTTTAAAACGGGAAACCTAAAGACTTTTATATAGATCTTCTACCAAATGGAATAGGATGGTGAGTCAAATTATAAACATCATGTGTCAGAGAACGATGCAGACAGAAGATATGCCTTAGAATCATAGAGGAAAGAAAACCTTACTCTCCTGTGTGTGAGTGCACAGAGAAGGGGCATGATATAGCAAATAAATGGAAAAGATGTAAACTACACTGTTTTCACTATTCTTTGGTGTCTATTGATGATTCTACTGGACTAGAGGAAAAGACATTTATCCTTGCTCCTAAGTGAATTCTGTCTTTTCCCTTTTATATGCTGCCTGTGAGTAACCACGTTTTCTGAGATTTACATGTAGTATTTCATGCATTGAAGATAGATGTTTATACCATTTCTATAGAGTTAATTTATATGCTGTATGTGAGCATATGGTGTAACCTGTGAAGCACCACACAAATGTTATTTTTATTCTTTGCATAAAATCTATTTATAAAGGTTTGTTTTCCAAAACAACAGCTTTCTTGAAAACATGGATTATGTCATGTTCAGTTTTATTTTCTTAAAGCTCTTACAATGCCAGATGAATATTTGATGAGTAAACTAATAAGCTTGTGCTTCAAGGACAGTGTGAAATTGCATGGCCAGCTCTACCTCCTTTAGTCCATGACCTGTGTGTCATCTGATAACACGAGGCTAAATGAAACATGACTGATTGCTTTGAATAGGAAAGGAAGGACATAACTGGCAAGAGAAGCACGTGAGTGTTAATAGGGAGAATTCGTTCTATATTGCGCCAAGGTAATGGGGAATTTTGAGAGATGGGTTTCCAAGATAACTCCACATTAAGTAAATAGCCCATGATCATTTTTTTAAACTTTAAGTATTTCTTCTAATTCCAGTTAACATAGTGTTAAATCAGGTGTACAATATAGTAATTTAACACTTCCACATATCATCCTGTGCTCATCACAAGTGCACTCCTTAATCTCCATCATGGATTTAACCTATTCCCTCCGCCCTCTCCCTTCTGTTTTTTTTTTTTTTCCTTTGCTTGTTTGCTTTGTTTCTTAAATTCCACATATGAGTGAAATCATATGGCATTTGTCTTTCTCTGTCTTATTTTTGCTTAGCATTATATTCTGACTTCATCCATATCATTACAAATGACTAGATTTCTTTCTTTTTTCATGGCTGAATCCTATTTCAGTGTGTGTGTATATTGTGAGTATGTATGTTCATACCACATCTTCTTTATCCATTCATCAATCAGTGAACACTTGAGCTGCTTCTGTATCTTGGGTATTGTAAATAATGCTTCTATAAACATAGGTGTGCAAGTATCCCTCTGAACTAGCATTTTTGTATTCTTGGGGTACAATCGGTATAATCAGTACTACAACAGTAGTGCAATCTCCATACTGTTTTCCACAGTGGCTACACCAGTTTGCATTCCTATCAATGGTACATAAAGGTTCTCTCTTCTCCACATCCTCACCAACCCCTGTTGTTTCTTGTGTTGTTGATTTTAGCCATTCTGGCTGATGTTAAGGTGTAGAGTGATATCTCATTGTAGGTTTGATTTGCATTTTCCTGATGATCAGTGATATTGAGCATCTTTTCATGTGTGTGTTGGCCATCTGGATGGCTTCTTTGGAGAAATCCTGTTCATGTCTTCGGCTTATTTTTTAATAGTGCTTTTTGGTTTTTGGTGTTGAGTTTTATAGGTTCTTTATATATTTTGGATACTAAGGACACTAACCCTTTATTGGATACGTCATGTGCAAATGTCTTCTCCCATTTTGTAAGTTGCTTTTTAGTTTTGTTGATTATGTCCTTTGCTATGCAAAAGATTTTATTTTGATGTAGTCTCAATTTATTTTTGCTTTTGTTTTCCTAGACTCAGGAGACATATGTACAAAAAAGTTGCCCTGTTGTCAGAGAACTTACTGCCTGTGTTCTCTTCTATTTATGGCTTTAGGTCTCACATTTAGGTCTTTAATCCATTTGGTTTATTTCTGTGCATGGTATAAGAATGTGGCCCAGTTTCATTTGTTTGCATGTTGTTGTCCAGTTTCCACAACACCATTTGTTGAAGAGACTGTCTTTTCCCCAATGGATTTTTTCCTGCTTTTCTGAAGATTAGTTGATCATATAACTGTGGGTTTATTTCTTGGTTTTCTTTTTTGTTCTATTGATGTATTTGTCTATTTTGTCCTAGTGCCACACTGTCTTAATCACTACAGCTTTGTAATGTAACTCAAAGTCTGAATTGTGACGCCTCCAGCTTTGCTTTTTTTTTTTTTTTCAAGATTGCTTTGGCTATTTGGGGTCTTTTGTGGTTCCATAAAAATTCTAAATGGTTTGTTCTAGTTCTGTGAAAAATGCTGTTGGTATTTTGATAGGGATTGCATTAAATATATAGATTGCTTTGGGTAGTATAGACATTTTAACAATATTTGTTCTTCCAGCCCATGAACTTTGAATGTTTTTCCATTTCTTTGTGTTGTGTTGAATTTCTTTCATCAGTTTTTTATAGTTTTCACAGTATAGGTCTTTCACCTCTCTGGTTAGGCTTATTCCTAAATATATTATTATTTTTGGTGTAATTATAATTAATTTCTCTTTCTGCTGTTTCATTGTTAGTGTATAGAAATGCAACCAATTTCTGTACATTGCTTTTGTATACTGTGACTTTACTGAATTTGTGTACAAATTCTAGAAGTTTTTTGGTGGACACTTGCAGGTTTTCTATATATAGAATCATGTTGTTGGTAGATAGTGATTTGGATGCCTTTACTGATTTGGATGCCTTTTATTTTTATTTTGTTTTGTCATCTGATTGATGTAGCTAGGACTTTCAGTACTTTGTTGAATAAAGTGAGGATGGAATCCTTGGCTTGTTCCTGCTGGTAGGGAAAATCTCTCAGGTTTTCCCCATTAAGGATGATATTAGCTATGGTTTTTTTATATGAGTCCTTTATTATGTTGAGGTATGTTCCCTCCAAACTTATTTGGTTGAGAGTTTTTATCATGAATGGATGTTGTACTTTGTCCGGTGCTTTTTCTGCATCTATTGAAATGATCATCTTGTTCTTATCCTTTCTTCTATTGATGTGATGTATCACTTTGACTGATTTGTGAATATTGAACCACCCTTGCCGTCCAGGAATAAATCCCACTTGATTGTGGTGAATGATTTAAAGTATTGTTGAATCTGGTTTGCTGATATTTTTTGGAAAGTTTTTGCATCTATGCTTATTAGGGATTTGGCCTGTAGTTTGCTCTTTTAGTGGTGTCTTTATCCAGTTTTAGTATCGGTAATTTGGACTCAGAGAATAAATTTAGGACTTTTCCTTCCTTTTCTATGTTTTTTTTTTGGAATAATTTAAGAAGAATAAGTATTAACTCTTCTTTAAATGTTTGATAAAATCTGTCTGTGATGTCATCTGGTTCTGGACTTTTATTTGCTGAGGACCATAATTATTTATTTAACTCTCTCTTCTGCCTCTTGGAGTCACAGCTAACCCACTTGGATACTCAGTGGGAAATGAGGATTACACAAATGAGGGTGTGCCCATGTGAGCCCACAGTATCATTTTCAGAATACTCATTATATTTGTCTATATAGAAAATAATTTCCACCACATTTTTTGAAATATAAAATTAAATGATTCCTTTACTTAATGGCAGATTTGAAAAGATGAAAGCTAATCAGTTTATGCATTTACTTGATTTGTAAACACTTTTTATATATTAATCCACTCTAATTTTTTTCCTCAAGCCCCTACACTGCTTTTGGTAATACATCTCTAAATGAGGATATACCCCAATGGAAATGACTTCATTAAATTAATTCTGGAATTACCCAGATTAATCATGAAACTGTTTTGACTTAAAAAAAATTAAAAAGTGTTTCAGTCTTTGAATAAGAAAGAAACAGACCTGACTCCAAACTTGTAGAGCCTTTTAGGCTGATATGATAACCTACCTGAAAAGAAGGAATCATAAGCCCTCATCTGAAGTTCTAAAATGGTCACGTGGGTGGCTCAGTCAGTTAAGTGTCTGACTATAGATTTTGGCTCAGGTCACAATCTCATGGTTGGTGAGTTCAAGCCCCGCATAATTCTTTGCATTCTCAGGGCAGGATTCTCTTTCTGCTTGGGATTCTCTGTCTCCCTTTCTGCCCCTTCCCCACATGTGCTTTCTCACTCTCTCAAAATAAAGAAATATAAAGAAGTTCTAAGATGATAAATACAATACTATTTAAGATCAAAATTAATCCCCCATAAAAAAAAATAGGGGTAGAAGAAGTTACAGTTGCAGGCTGTTCACTTGGATTAACTGAGAAACACAAACTAAAATGTAACCCTAAGCATACCACCCAGGGAAATTGACTCTGAAAATTTCCCCTTCTAGCTCTGCAGGACGAGTTCGTAGGTGACCAATGTTCCCACTAACAACTGTAAAGCTAAAGAAGAACAAAACAATTCAATATTCCATCGATTTGAAAACTTTAGAGTACAACTAAGGCAGCCAACACTTAAAAACCTAAGATTCCTGAGAAAAATTTACCACCTTTCCTTTGAAGCAGCGATTGCATCATAAGCTGTGTGTTTAGAGATGCTTATAAGTCAAGCAGAAAATGGTTGTTAAGAAATGGGGAAACTAAAGAAAGGTTTTAACAATCTTATGGGCCCTTTTAAACAAAAAGAATTCAAATGGGTAAGGAAACCCAGAAATGAGGTGTAAATACCAAAGAATGAAAGCACAGAAGTGAGTGTAATCTCCAGAGCTGCTTTTCTGCTGTGTTTGGTGATTCCTAAATGATTCAAACCCAGAGGCAGAAATGCTGACTAGGAAATGGCTGCTGAGAGCCTGAGAAAGTCACCTGTAGTAGGAAGGAAAGGAGCTTACTTAAGTAATTTGATAAAGCAGTGTTTTTACTAAACACCATAGGGGCAAAGCCAGAAGTAACCATATACAAACAGTTGGTAAATTCTTTTCTCACAGAGGTCTGAGTTAGCAATCTTGAAACTACTTTCCACAGGTACTTTTGTTGAACAAATAAGTATATATTTTAGATAAGTAGAGCCAGGCCTCTCATTGTTAGGGAAAGAAGTTATAAATGAGCAATAGGGGGTGCTGGAATGCTAGAATGAACCCTGTGGTTTTAGATTGTGGAGGGAGATAGAAGTATGAATAGATATAGAGACAGAGATAAAGATAGAGATATTGTTAAAGGATAAGTTGAGGCACAATAACATTTTCAGGGGTTTATCTGAGCATACGTCTATTCCAATATGATAGTGCGAAACTGAAAGTGGTTAGGAATACTCCCAGAACAGGAGCTAGGGGACAAGTTTTTCTAGAAAGACAGAGAAACAATCTGAGGAAATTATTTGATTGGTTATACCTTAAGAGTTTGCCTTATATAGGAAAGCCTAATTGAGCATTGGCTCTGGCTTAGGGTTTGGTTTGCTTACACAGGCTACCAAGGCATTAGGGCTATCTCAGTTTAATGGCTTCCTTGTTTAATTACAGTACATGCACAGATATGTTACATATATACACATGGCTTCAAAAAACCCAAATTTATTATGTTACCATTCTCTAGGTCAGAAGACCAATACATGTATCATTGTATCATTGATTCTAGGTCTAAAGTTCTTTTTTGTCCAGCAAGAAAGCAGATGCAGGATTAAAATGTGAGAGATGGCTAATGTCCAGGAAAAGACAAGAGCCCCAAATAAGGGTCCTTGCTCTGTATTGATTCAGATCAGAAGGCTTACAAATGTGGTAGGCATGCACAAAGAGACAATGAATCTGTGAACATTAATTCATGGGCATGAGAGAAAGGGGGTTTTGAGGATATACGGTGTTAGGTGTTTGGGTCCATATAAAACAATATCCTGGTGCCAGGCAGATGGTAGACGTGAGGTGCTTTGTCTGTTTATTTTTGCTAGTCTAGGGGATAAGACAGAGCAAAGTCAACAAGGCACTTTTCTTTTGCTAATTCGCTCCACTCTGGGCAACTTTACTCAAAGGGGTCTATACCCCTATTTATCTGTTTACCTAATTTGGTTCTTCCTTCCTATGAAAGCAGCTTTCTGCTATAGTACTAAATTGGGGGGGTGGGGAGGGCATTTTTTCCCTGAATACCTAATCTTGCTTACATCATATACCTTTGTATTGGGGTCTTTGTCCCACCTTCTCTATTCTGGGGGCCTTTGCCCCACCCCTTATCCTGGGGGCCTTTACCCTGCCTACTCTATACTTATTTACTTAATCTTATTTGCCCAAACTAGGGTGTGAACATCCTATGGCTTTGTAATTCTTTTTGCCTTGTTAACCATCAGGGCAGGATCAGGGAATTCCTAAACTTATTTCCCAGAGTTCCCCCCGCCCCCTTTTTTTTCTTGGTCTTTCTAATTTTGTGTTCCAGGATGGTCATGACGAGTTCCTCGTCCTTTTGCTTTTGGATGGTCTGAAGAGTGATTCTGCAAAGACATAAAAAGAGACACAGTAAAAGTATTCTGCTTCCCAGAGTTCTACAGAATTTGAGTTGGGTGCTGGCTGTACATGAGAAAGGAAACTGCCCAGAAATTAGCCCATTCATTTTTAAGCTGCTCTCTGCATATTGTAGCTATTGGTGCAAGGTCACATCCAAATTTTCTATATTTTAGAGAGAGAGAGGGGTAGGGGACTGTGAAGGTGTGTCTGGACAGCATCCTCAGCCTGGGAGTGATTATAAGGAATGCCAGTCATGCAGATAGGCTGGTAGTTAGGGTCACAGAGCAGTTTAGAGAACAAAGCTTCCTGTCTCTTTCCAATAAATTCCACTGCAGCCTGAAAGAGCTTTGAGGTGGGCCAAAACTTGTTTATCAATGGAAGCCTGGCTTATAAATTCTTTGGTAGCGTTGACTGCCAGAGTCCAGTTCCAGCAGGTCCAGGGCTCCCTGAAGGATGGACGGTGCCAGCGAAAGGGAGCAAGAGAGCCTCGGCTTCTTTCTGCTCACCAGGCAGGCATCTCGCACTGACCAGAGAGTCAGCTTTATTTATTGAAAAAATGTATGGGGTACAAAACGGGAGTGGCAATTGCCTTAGACAATAATTTCTGATGACAAATTCCTTGGTATGTAAACGTTTCCCAGAACATAGATTGGTGGAAGACTCATGCATAATCTTTACCAATAGAGATTGAAGTAGGTGACTAGATGTTTATCATCTGAGGAAGGAAGAGATCTTTAGCATTCAAATACAAGGCAATGTTTTTAGCATAGCAAAGGCAAGAGTTAGTTCTTTTGTGAGCAGGAGTCAATACTCTATTTTCTCAGGAAAAGCAGTATTTGCTCCTATAATCACAAAAGAAGAAACTTCTATAACAAGTTTTTTCACAAGCTACAATTCACATATTTTTAGCATAAGAAGGCAGGTCATTCCTGATATCAGTCAGTCGGGCACCTTGGGGGTCAGTGCTCAAGCAGAAATTGAGTGGGGGTTGAGTGGGTGAAGATGCAGGTCGCCATCTGATGGTGGGAGGCCTTGCAAACCTGCCTTACTTCAGAAATGGCTCCCAGAAGTTGACCATAAATTTATTAAGGACATGGGCTGTCTGGATAGTACAATGCAGGCTGATTCCAGCTACAGTGGCAAAGGCAATAACATCTTCTGCTGCTAGGACGCCCATGATTAACAGGCCAAAAACTCTTTTTTGCCTTACAGCAGAGTAACAGTGTTGAGTAAGCTTAGAAAGTATGCCTAGTCCTGATGGGTATATATAGGGCTCAGAGTGATTAACAGGCTGAGATGTGCTAAGTGCTAATAAAGAGGAGATATTTAACTGGATGATGTTATCATTACTTACGCAGGACATATACCAGCCCTGGAAGGTAGAGATATTATAATTATTTCCTAGTTGTTGGATCTGTAAAGTATAAGTGGCAAAGAGAGAGTAGGGAGAAGAGAAACAAATAGAGGTCCATGCAAACTGATCATTGTGCAGGGAGGCCCAAGTTCTGTTAATTTGTCAATCTGCATAAGTTTCACTGTGACTAATAGTAAGAGTAAAGAAGGGAAGGACTAGCTTCCAGAGATTAATAAACTAAGGTCCTTTTATTTTCCCTTTATGTGCAGAAATTATAGGGCCAGACAAACCTCCATCCTTCCAAAAAATATTCTCCTTACTAAATTGGTCAAAGGATGTGGACTTATTTGAATATTTTGTTTCAAGATGTCTTCTAGAATCCCTGTCAATATTAGTCCAATTTCCCCAGTGAAGATGATGCTCAGTCTCCTCATAACAGGTTGTCCAAGGAATATTATTCTAGGGGTGGTCTGAATATTTGAGACTAGAGCAAGCTATAACATTAGGAGTGTGAGATATGTTTGTTTTTTGAGGTATATCAAAGCTTGTAGCTGAGAAAAAGGTAAAATTGTCTGTCCTTATAGAGGTTTTGGGCTCTACAAGCAAGAGCCAGTTGCTTTTTGGTTTAAGACAAGCAGATAACTTGGTAAGCTTAGTAACACACATAGGAGGTGCTGAAGTAAGCTACCACTGAGGTCTTGGCATATAAAACCAATGGTCTTGTTCCATTTGGAAGTGGGAATTAAGATTGGCTCCTTCCATGAACTCTGTCATTATTGCTATTAAGAATATCCCAGTCTAGGTGTGTTAAGCTGTGGACAAATGAGGGTAGGAGTCTATACAAGATCATTGTGTTGTAAGAGGATGCCAGCCTGGTTAGACAGGCATTTAAAGCTCCCAATGTTATATCAGGTGCAAGGACTCTTATTCAGGGCTCTTGTCTTGTCCTGGACATTAGCCATCTTTCGCATTTTAATCCTGCATCTGCTTTCTTGCTGGACAAGAAAGAACTTTAGACCTAGAGTCTATGACATCATTGAGCTAAAATCAAGGTGTTAGTAGTCATTTCTTTCTGTAGACTCAAGAAGAGACTACATTTCTTTGCCTTTTTCAGTTTCTAGGGGGCACTGTCTGGTCCTTGCCACATAGTCCCTTACATTTCAAAAACAACAATGGGACAGTATCAGATCTTTCTCATGCTGCCATATTTCTTTGATAATAGCTAGGAAAGATCTTTCACTTTAGAGAACTCATGTGATTATATTGGAATCACTTGTATTAATCCAAGACAAACTCTCCATTTCTAGGTCTTTAATCTTCATCACATTTGCAATGTCCCTTTTACCATGAAAGATAACATAGTCACCAGTTCTGAGGATTATCTTATAGAGACTGCAAATGTGTCAATATGTATATTTAGGGGCTATATTGTTATCTACATATTGAATGTAAGATCCAAATTTTAAAAATTTACTTGTAAAATATAATCTTTCTCATCCAAATTACTGGTTTTATTGCTCGTTATGTGATTTTCCATAATAACCATTTGTCTCATACTGAAATTAGCCATAGCAGTAAACAACCAATGATGAATAAACAGAGGAAGAAAAATCCTATACATGTGATGGAAAATAATGTATGGCCAAAAATGGGGATCAAATCTTAGAAAGCAGACACTCCCAAGTAGATTTGAGAACAAAAGAATGAATCCAAAATAATAATGAAATCTATGAGAGAAGAAAAATATTTTGATTAAGACAAACATATAAACAACTTTGAGCCTTGACATTGAGTTACCCATATTTCCATTAAATCTGATGAAAGCATTATCCTTGAAATTTAGAAACAAAAAGCTCACCCAGAATTCAGTTAAAAAACCATAAGCAATAAAAAACCAAGACCAAAATGGGCAGTCATGTGGCAGAAGTCAGTCTGACTAAATTTTCTTGCACAATGCTCAATTTCAGATAATGTAATGTAAGGACCCCAAAAGGAGACCCTACCACTGTCAGCTGGGTACTGGCGCTCACCCCAAGCAATCGCGAGAGTCGTCACTTGATGCAAAACACATGAGGCTTTATTCAAGGACCAACGCGTTGGGGCTCAACTCTTATCCCACTCAGGGGTAGAGGAGAAGAGCCCCGAAGAAGATTAAAACGGGATTCTTATAGGGTTTTCCTTTTTTTTTTTTTTTCCTTCACAGGTATCTTTCCATTATAAATTTTACAACATACATCTAGCAATGTCAGATAAGCAAAACAGCAGAGTCAGCAGAGTCCATTACAAGTTTTATGACATACATTTAGCAATGTCAGATAAGCAAAACAACAGAGTCAGCAGAGTCCACTACAAGTTTTACGATGTTTGCACACTTTAGGGAGGGAAGCATTTCAGCTTATCTTAAACCACATCCTGCGATTCAAACAACTTCTACTTGAAAAACGACTTTAGTTCCATGGTCACTCTAGGGCCTAAAATTTTTCATTCCTACACAGTGCTCGCCCGCAGCAGCCCCCTGAAATTTTTCATTCCTACAGTAATGCTGAGAGGAAATCTACGATGTCATAATTTTATACTCAGTCAATTTTCATTCATGTGTGAAGAGAATAGTCTCAGATATGCAAAATACAGCTGTTTTAGAAATCTTGCCTCAGTCAAGAGTAACTCCCCTTTTTTCCCCACATCCTTCTTAATTACTTGATTAGAGAGTATATTCAGAATACTAAAAAAGAAAAATTACCAAAAAAGGAAGATTATCACCCAAAATAATATCAATCCTATGAGGTGGCAACAAGGTCTTGTGTGGACTAGTGGCCTAGGTCCTTCCTTAGGTGAGATGCCCATACAGTTGGGACCCTTCCTCTTAGGAATAAAAAGTCACTGCTGTTCACAGACAAGCTTTGGCAACTATGTCCAATGGGGAAGCTGTCCTACCTACCCATTTATAATCCAAATGACTAACGGTGATCATTTCCTTAAATTTTTTGGTAACATTTATGTATTTGAGAAAGAAAGAAAACATGAGCAGGGGAGGGGCAGAGAGAGAGAGGAAGACACAGAATCCTAGGCAGGCTCCATGCTGATGGCAGAGAGCTGGATGTGGGGTTTGAACTCATAAACCATGAGATCATGACCTGAACTGAAGTCAGACACTTAACTGAGTCACCTAGGTGACCCTGACAGTAATCATTTCTAATTCCATTTTTTCCTTTTTGAGTAGGGGTACTGAGAGAGAGGCCCTCTGTATTTTTTGGTAGGTATGTCACAAAAGAGCAAGATGCATAATTTTGGGGGACCTAGGAAGAAAAATATGACTTTTGCAAATAGGTTACTTTTGCAAATACAGAAACGTTTTCGGTGTTTTGTTTTTTTTTTTTTTTTGCAAATTTTGCAAATACAAAAACAGATTACTTTGTATTCTGCCGTCTGTCTTTCAGATGCTTTTGCAGCACTTATGCATTTTCTCCTGGAGGGCTTATTCAAAGGGCCTTGTGGTGTCCTGGCTCTAGAGTCAACAGTGCAAGCTTATCAGTTCCATCCCTTCTCAGCTAAAGGAAAATACATCATGGTTATTTGCTTGCACAGAATTTTTCAAGTTTTCCTAAACTAACCATTTATGTAAACTTCTATTTAAATAAATACAGGATCTCAGGAGTGTTGTGGCTCAGCAAGAGAGCAGGACACAATTAAAAAAATAAGAGAGAGCCGGCTAATGTCTGGTAAAACAAGAGCCCTGAATAAGGGTCCTTGTCCCGTATTTATTAAGATCAGAAGGCTTACAAATGCGTTGGGCGTGCACAAAGAGACAAAGAAACTGTAAACATCGACTTGCGGCCTGAGGGAAAGGAGGGGCTTGAAGATACACAGTGTTTGGGGTTTAGGTCAATATGAAATGAAATCCAGGCCCCTGGTGATGGGCAGATGGTTGTTAATGACAGATAGGAGGATCCCTGTTTGTCTTAGCTAGCCTAGGTGAGAAGACAGGTAGGGGAAATGGCCTCAGGGTTAACAGGACATCTTTTGTTAACCCTCTCTGCTCTGGGCTGCTTCACCTGCAGCACAGCTGTCTGTAGTCCAATTTACTTGGTTTGTCTAACTTGGCCCTATTCTCCTGTGAAAGCACTTTCTCTGCTATAGTACTAAACTCGGGGGCATTTTGCCCTGCAGGCCTAATCTTGCTTACCTTATATACCTTTGTATTAGGAGACTTTGTGCCCATTCCTATTTTGGGGTTTTTGCCCATACCTCTCTATTTTGGTGTCTCAACAGCCCCTTATTCTTGGGGTGCCTTTGCACCATTCTATTCTTGGGGTGTGAATCATGTTTACCCAACTTGAGTGAGAGCATACTGTGGCTTTTTATTTCTCTATGCCTTATTAACCTACTGGTATAAGCCCAGAGGATTCCTAAGCCTAGCCCCCACCAGAAGCACCTGGGTGACTCAGTCATTTAAGCATATGACTCTTGGTTTTAGCTCAGGTCATGATTTCATGGTTTGTCTGAGTCCAGCTCCAGCAGGTCCAGGACTCCCTGAGGATGGACCGTGTTGGCAAAACGGAGTGAGAGAACCTTGGCTTCTTCTGATCACCAGGCAGGCATCTCGTACTGACCAGAGAGTCAGGTTTATTTATTGAAAAACTATATGGGGTACTAAACACGAGTGGCAATTGCCTTAGACAATGGTTTCTGATGACAAATTCCTTGGTATGTAAAAGTTTCCCAGAACATAGATTGGTAGAAGACTCATGCATAACCTTTATCAATAGTGATATGAAGGAGGTGACTAGATGCTTATCACATGGGGAAGGAAGGTATCTTTAGCATTCAAATTCAAGGCAATGATTTTAGCATAACAAAGGCAAGAGTTCTTTTGTGAGCAGGGGTCAATAGCCTGTTTTCTAGAGGGGAAGAAAAACAGGTTTCTCAGGAAAAGTAATATTTGCTCCTATGATCACAAAAGAAGAAACTCCTATAATAAGTTTTTTCACAAGCTACAACTCACATATTTTTAGCCTAAAAAAGCAAGTTGCTCCTGATATCAGTCAGTCAGGTGCCTTGGGGGACAGTGCTCAAGGAGAAATTGAGTGGGCATTGAGTGGGTGTAAATGCCAGTCCCCATTTGATGGTGGGAGGCCTTGCAAACCTGCCTCATTTCAGAAATGGCTCCCAGCAATGGTTTGTGAGTTTGAGCTCTCGGTGGCACTCTGTGCTCCTGGTGTAAAGCCTGCTTGGGATTCTCTTTCCCACTCTCTCTACCCCTCCCCTGCTTGTGCTCGCTCTCTCTCAAAATAAAAATAAATACATACATACAATATATCATTCAGCTAAAAGATAAGTACATTCATATTAAAAAATGAGCAAGGAATTATTTATATAAAAATTAAACCAGTAAAATAATTATATTCTTAACATATGAAGATTTCTTTTTTTATGTTTATTTTTATATATTTTGAGAGAATTCAGGGGAGGGACAGAGAGAATCCCAAGCAAGCTCTGAGCTGTCAATGCATGAACTATGAGGTCATGGCCTGAGCCAAAATCAAGAGTCAGTTGCTTAATCAACTGAGCCACCGAGACACCCCAATATATGAAGATTTCATATGCGTTGATTTAGTTGAGCAGTAATATCTTAAAGATGTCTAGAAGACAGACATAGAATATTGAGCAAATAATAATGGCTAATAAACACAGCAAGTGTTCAGTCTCACTGACAATAAAAAAATACTTAAAATGGCTGTAATATCATTTTTGTCTAGCAACATAGAAAATATTTTTTAAAAATGAGAAACCTCACTGCCAAGAAGAAAATGTGTTAAAGGATACAGTGCAGATGAGCAAACTATGCAGGCCAGAAGGAAGAGACAGCAACACATCGAGTTCACAATAATTTACTTGCGGGCAAATAAGAAGCTTTGTGTTTGCACATGAGCTAGCGAGGCCAAGAAGTCTTTGGGCAGTGTATTCAGGACCCTTCTTTGGATAAAAAAGCTCAGTGAGCTCAGCTGGAGCCTGTGGTTAGCAAGGTGGCTAACGCTCTACAGATTATGTGACATACAAGGCTGGAGGAGGAACTGGAATAATTTCTGGGGTGAAACTTGGCAAACAACTGTGGGCCAAGCAGGACTCTTAGGGATTCCTTCATTCATGCTTTCATTCAGCCAGGGAAAAAAGGTCTTCTACTTTCCTCAGCCTGTTTGCTTTGCATCTTTGGCAATTTGAGGGATCTAAAATATCAGTGGTGACACAGGGTAGGGTGACAGTGGTGGCCAGTGGAGACCAGGGTGACCAGTGGAAAGAAGTGACATCCATTTGGAGTCATGGTATTTGCAAGTATCTGCACCCATTGGAAGAATCAGATTGTCTCGGGCATAACGTAAGGCATTTAGTTTACCTGCCAGCATTTGCTACATCTTCGCAGGGACTTTCAGAAGTACTTGGGACTGGAATCTTGTGAAAACAGGACTTCATCTTTGTCCGCAGACACTGATGCTTGAATGAAAAATGTGTCATATTTGTAACACACACACACACACACACACACACACACAAAGTTTGAGAAAAGACACAAATGTCCCAAAATGAAAATGTTAACAGTGCTAGCTTTTGGGTTATTGGTACAATTACAGGTGACTTGATTCTGTGGCCCTTGAAGTTTTAAAATAAGAAATTTTAAAAAGAAAGTATATATAAAAGATGATTAAACAATGACACTGTTTGTGATGTCTGGAAATGGGACATTTCACGCGGGAGAATTGAATTATTTGTGAAATCACTAGAGAATCTGCATAATTAGTATAATAGTTATTTGGAGGTTCCAGCACTCCCTGTCTATGCAACTGTGACAACATATTAACATTCTGGGCCTCTGTTCCCTCGTGTGTAAAATGGGCGTGGCAATAGTGATTACCTCATAGACATTAGTTTTCTTCTCTGGCCTCTTCTTTAATCTGATTGCCAGTGTGTTAAACGAGTATTGAATGAGTTAATATAAAAACAATTAAAGGAGTATCTGGTACATAATTAGCTATTAAAACAAGTTAAAGCATGTCATTGAGTAAATGATTGAAATTGAGAACTAGTTCACCCCAATTATGTGGGCTTTTGTAGCATCCTATATATTTTTATTCGTTTTGCTTTAGTCTTGGTTCAGCAAGGACAGTGACCTATGGTAGAAATAGGGGACTGGATTCCTAGACCTGATTTATCACATATTGTGTGACCTTGAGAAATTCTTCACCTGCTAAATGGAGGCTAATTTTGATTATTCATGAAATTTAGCCATAATTGTTTTTAAAAGGTCACTAGTAATTATCATTAATCCTATCTTTTCTCTTTGGAACTAAAAAGAGATAA
>NC_043700.1:138830673-138850852 GCF_006229205.1 Suricata suricatta
ATCACCCTGACAGAGGAGGCAACCTATCCCATCCCGCTACATCCCTAAAGTGCCCTTATTTGGTGGTCTGCCCTCCCAGGACCAGACCGGAAGTCTTTCACCCATAAAATACCTCACCCCTCCTGTATCAGACGAGACTTCCCTGACTCCCCACTCCTGGAGTCACGGAACCTCGCTCGGGAATCGCAGATCCCAATAAAGGCTTTCTTGGCTCCGTAACTTGGTCTCTTTCTTTCCTCTCATCTCTGCCTCCATCTATTAAATCTTACAATAGATGTCATATTTTATATTAATAATGATCTTCAGGGGGCAGAAAGATGTTTTATTATCTATAATGAATAGTTAAATTATAAAAAGACATAAAAATCTTCCTGACATATAACGTTTCTTCTTTTTTGTTAAATGTTATTCACTATTGTGTTCTGACCTTCAGTGCTATTAAAAACATTATTTATATCTACATATCTACATTTTCTCTCAAGTTATGTAAAGTCTTAGATGAATTTTTTGACTAAACAATATAGGTTTCTGACCTATTATTTTGCTTACATAAGTTTTTTTTTTTTAACTATAATGAAACCTATCAGAAAAAAAAGGCTCTGGGCGCCATCTTTTCCAGCTTCCCTCACAAGTCAGAAACTTTCTATTTCTGTGTAGAAAGCTCTAAATACTAGAAAAGTTTTTCCTTGTTTCTAAGGTGAAATCTTTCTCTGTTAACTTCTAAGCGTGATTACTGTACTTGTCCTTTGGGAGAAACATGATATAAGGAAAAGTTTTATAATCCACCTTGGTCATCTTTTTCCTGGATTAACTAATCTTATGTCTTCAAATTTCTTCACATAAAATGGCTTTCCTCCTTTCTTCCTTTTAGATGTTCTAAAAGGTATCCATGTTCCCCTTACAGTGACTGACAGTCCCTGTGCAAAGTCTAAGTCAATCTATTGTTGTCCTTGATTCGGGCACTGCAGCCTCAAGTTACTTATCCATGTAAATAGTACATATTGTTTTAAGGCCACAGGAAATCTAGTCTCAACCATTCTGTATTCATGTAATTTATGCTTTCAACACAAACCACTCCCATTCTGTCAAGTTCCTCAATTACCTTTTGTTCAGTTTTGTAACAAAGCACACCACTTCTATATTCCATGAATTGTATATTCCATTTTCTTGGTTTTCATCATGCACGTATTTGATAAACATTTCTTCTATATGGACTAGTGAAGACAGTTTTTAAACTTGATTGATCATTGGACTTAGCTGAACATATTTTAAAATATGTAGGTTTCAAGCTCTTATTATGGAAGATTTTGATTTACTGGATTTGGGGAACACACTGGAACAGAAGCTTTCCTACATAAATGCGATGATCAGTTCTACTTGTCACCACAGTTATAGATCAATAATAAGGATGTTATGACCCAGAGAAACCTAGTGATCATCAATTCATTCCTTTTATTTAATAATGGAGGAAACACCATAAAGAGAAACATTGTAACTTGTCCCTGGACTCGTGGGAAGGAAGAGAATTCCTCATCTGGTCCACAGGCCTCTCTGTCACATTCTCTGGACTCTCATACTAATTTCCACCTTTGTGTATGAGTGTATGATTTGTTTGACTAGATTTATTTTTTTAATGTTTATTTATTATTGAGAGACAAGAGACAGAGCATGAGCATGGGAGGAGCAGAGAGAGGGAGACACAGAATCTAGAGCTGGCCCCAGGCTCTGAACTGTCAACACAGAGCCTGATGCGGGGTTTGAACTCACAAACTGCGAGATCATGACCTGAGCCAGTCAGATGCTTAACCGACTAAGCCACCCAGGTGTCTAATTGACTAGGTTTCTAACTATAGTATCACAGAGTTTAAATTTGCTTACATGATATTATGATATATCTACATAGTTTTGGTGAGACAAATAAAATTGCCATATTTTCAAGCATTATTAGATGACCTAATTGATTTAGATTGATATACAGGTTTATTCTAATGCATGCTTTTGGGGTCATAGACTTAGCAGGATGGATGATAAGAAACTGGGTAAGTAACAAGAGGGATAATAAGAAACTGGATAAGTAACAAATGATCTATTTTCTTTCATACCTGGAGAAACACCCCAGAAAAGAAAGGTAACTGATCAAATTTTCCTGTAAACATGCTAATAGCAGATACACAGGCAAACAGTGTAAAGCTAACTTGCCAGCAGAATATTTCTATGGAATTCTTCTAGCAAGATGTACCGGTTTTTTTGTTTGTTTTGTGTTTAAGATTTCTTGCTATAAACTAAACCTAGGGCCTATAGGTTTACAGGGCATGGTTCCCTTTGAAATGGTCCCTAAGCTATGGAAATGAGTATAAAGGGAGCTGTTGCGTTACCTAACTGTCTCCTCTGTGTAAGTGATGTGGCTGCAAGCATCACTTAGAGACTATATGCTGGTCTTCAGCCGGAGCCGCAAGGTAGGATGTGGGGAGCTACAGTAGAGAGCTCGGACTTCCCATCTTTCAGAACTGTGAGAAATGTCTGTTGTTTAAGCCACCCAGTCTGTGGTGTTTTGTCATAGCAGCTCCAACAGACCAGGATGTAAAAACATAGTGAGGACTGGATGTCAGGATCACCGCCTACCCATCTTTGGACTGAAGTAGGAAAAGCCATGGACAGATTTTGGGGCAGGGACAATCTTAACCATGGGATTTGGCAGAAGTAGACTTAGATACTTAAACAGGTAGAAAAAGTGTAGGTAGGAAAAAGCAGGCAGAGAGGAAATTAGTGAATATTTTGTTAATAGCCCTCTAAAAGATATGGCAGTTGGAGAAAAAACTCATGAAGACTGTTTTCTCCCTCTTATTGTAAAGACTTCTAATGTTCTTTTGGCTACCTGGAAAGATGTTATATTCATTTACAAAGTTATTAAATTGCTTGATAAAAATCTAAATATCTAGGGGCAGGCCAGAGCTACATGACTACAGTATCCCATGGGTATTCTGTTAAGAACTAGGCCTCTTTACAGAGAATCCTAGCAGAAGGCTGGCAGATCATTATCAGTACATTAGTAAGACAGATAGTGCAGAATGGAAGGCATTGTGTTTGATGACTGATGGCCAAGTGCCTAAGAACTTCCTTGAGCAGATCTCTCAGAGGTCATGACAACCGATATCCTACATTTGAAGAAGGTGGGGGATTGACTGACTTACTCTGAAAAGGGTAACTGACACACCTCCCCACCCACAAATTGAAAACTTCTTCAGAAGCAGTAGGAATTGTCTGTCTGTATTGGGGAAATAGAATTTAAAACAAAAATCTCCTGTCAAACCAGAAAGCCTCTCCAAAACCATAGAAGAGAAAGAAGACCGTTTTATTACTGAATAAGCATTAAATCAGAATATTGCATGATAGGCAATTAACTAAAGAGATAGCAAAGACAGAAAGAGATCTCAACCCCTTAGGTAACCAAACAGATACAACCCACTCATACATATTCACGGGTGAACAATAAGAGGTCTTGATAGCATCATATGTCACACATTGTTTTTCCTAAATTAACTTGGTAATTAGGGTAGCCATTCATGTTAGCTAATCGGCTTTCTCCAAAGGAAAAAAAGAAAAAAAGAAAACTACTCTTTATGACAAACTTTTGGATTTGCACTCTTCCTGTAGTTAAATTAGCCAGGTTTGTGGGGGTGTGGGGTTGTTGTTTTTTGTTGTTTTTGTTTGTAATTGGAATCAATAAAGCTTTAGGAGAGGCTATAGTAAATTTCATTGTTTCAAAGTCTCTTGAGATTTTAGGGGCTAAATCAGAGAATCCAGAGAATCATGCAAATAATTGCTCAGTCAGAAGGTTTTGTTCATTCTCCAAAAGCTGAAATTCTCTAGGTCCCAAATTGTCTGGGTTTTGTTTTTCTTTTGGTAGGAAGATGTTTCACCTCCAAAATGGGCTGAGTCCTAAATTGTAACACTGTGGCCTACAGCTGATAAGACCTGCCATAAAAATTTTCTTCAGCGGAACAGGGTTACAAATTGATTCATGAGGTTTTGGGGTAGCATGGGATTGTAACAAAACCAAAGAATCAGTTTAGCATTATTGTCTCCTTTTTGAGGCTATCAGCATATCATTTACATTTTGAATTATTATAAATCCCTCCAGGGAAACAGATTTCTCTCCCCCTACTTTTTTACCCCCTAATAACCAGAGAATGTAGTGAGAGAATCCTGACATAAAAATTAGACTCCTTCACAAGTAAAAGCAAACAAGAATTTAGATTCAACTTCTTGAAGAACAGAAAGAGAGAAACAGAAAATGCAGAACATAAATCAGTTACAGAGATAAACTTTGCAGACCGTGGTACTGAAGTCAGAAGTCAGAATAGTTGCAATTAGGAACTGATGTGAACACAGGTTAAAGAAATGCAGAAAAAAATTAAACTTCCTTACAACCTACAGCCCATTGGCAAGTCCTTAGACCAGCAGAGTTGTGGATGTTAATACTTTGCTCAGGGCAAAAGGCAATCTAAATGTTATCATGACCTAGAAGATCCTGTTAAGTCTACTTCAACATATAGAAATTCCTTTGGAAACTTCCTTTATCTCTACACCCCCCAAAATATGTGTTAGCAATCATTCTCCAAGCATATGGCCCCCTGATATACATCTGAAGAGTCTCATGACTTATGTTTTACCAGACAGTAATGTGACCTCTTTCTAACAACAGCTAGCCCCATCAAGGTCCTGGAAACCTAGCTTCCAAATTCCTGAGAGACTTAAGCTATCCCTAACTCCCTATAATTGGTCATTCCTACTACACCAGTGCAGCAATTTCTACCCATGGGTCCTTCCCCGTGCCTTAATAAAACCTCCTTTTTTGCACAAAGATACCTCAAGAATTCTTTCTTGACCATTCAATCCCAAAATCCCATTTCATATCAGGAACTACCAGGATTAATGGCTAAAATCCTGTACGAGTGTATATTGCACAACTGCCTTCATAGGGCCAAGAAGTACAAGGCTGACCACTGAGGGAATGGTGTGTGTCAAGATAGGCTGAAACTGTAAACTAGAGATGACAGCTAATGGAAAGGGTGCTCATAAGTGAATAGTGCCTGACCAAGGGAAGGAATGAAGTCAGGAATTTCTGAGGGAGCACCTCAGAGCAAGAGGTAATGCTAATATATTTATGTAATTATTGATAAGTAATTTATTTATTGGCATAGTTGAATAGTACTCTTATAGCATTATAAGTATAGTTTACATAAAAGTTATTTATTAGTAACAAACTTGGCTATGACTAATGGCTGATGCTGGAGGAATCTCTGGAACTATATTCTCCAGAGAAGAATTTAAAAGCTTTATTTGAAGATTCCATCATAATTTTCCAGATAAATGTAGTGACCCAGGGCTGCCTTATGGCTCATAGTTCTGATGATCAACCTGTAAGTTAATGGACTAATAAAATGAGTTTAATGCTGGGAAGGAGCTTGTGTCCTCATCCATGATGAACTACTGGCTATTCTGAATCTGATGTCTTTAAAGGTCAGTGGCCAGTGATGTGGGAAACAAAGGCAGAAAGAAATGGTAAATAAAATTAAATTTCCTTATAACTTGCAGCCCATTGGCAAATACTTGAGACTGGCAAAGTATAACATTTCTCCCGAACTCCGCACAGTCTTAAAGTTAATGCTTTGACAGAGGGAGAGACAACCTTAGCTTGACAGTAGCTGGGCCTCCAGGATCCTGTCAGTCTTCTGGAGCATATGGAAGTTCTTTGGAAACTTATCTTGGCCATATCCTTTCCAGCTGCCAAGTATATAATCAGTCACTCCCCACCATCCCAACACAGCTCTTTCTGCCCAAGGTCCTGTTCCTGTGCTTTAACAAAGTCACCTTTTTGACCAAAGACATCTCAAGAATTCTTTCTTGGCCATCAGCTCCAGACCCCCACCACCACTCCAAAACCACATCAGCTAGGAGTTTGTGATATTGTGATTTGTAATAAGACATATATATTTGGTCTCCCACCAGTTGCAGGTGTAGAACTCCAAAAACCCTTAGAATTTCCTGTGATAAGAGTGATCAAGGTGTCTTTTGTTACATTAATGAGGTGACCTTTGGAAAGCCCTTTGGTAACTTAAGGATGGGGACTAGTTGTCAAGGCATCCATCATGTGATTTGAGGGTTGGAACTTTCAGTACTTCACCCCCACAACTTCTGGAGAGGGAAGATGCGCTAGGGATTGAATCAACAGCTAAGGATGGCCAGGGGCACCTGGATGACTAAGTCAGTCCTTATGACTCTTGGTTTCAGCTAGGTCATGATCTCACGGTTTCCTGGGTTCCAGCCCCGCATTGGGTTCTGTGCTGATGGTGCTGAGCCTACTTAAGAGTCTCTCTCCCCCTCTCTCTCTCTGCCCCTTCCACACTCATGCTTTCTCTTTCAAAAATAAGTAAACTTAAAAAAATTTTTTTTAAAAAGCTAATGGCCAGTGATGTCATCAATCATTCCCATGTAATGGAGCTTCCATAAAAACCCAAAAGGACAGGGTTTAGAGAGCTTGCAGGCTGGTGGACAATTCCACACCAGGAGGATGACAGACACAACTCGATGTTGACAGAAGCTCCTGTTCTTAGGGCCCTCCCAGACCTTGCTCTATGTATCTCTCCTTTTTAAAAATTAATTAATTAATTAATTTAAAATTTTACATCCAAGTTAGCTATAATAATTTTAGGAATAGATTCCAGTAATTCATCCCTCTGTATAACACCCAGTGCTCATCTCAACAAGTGTCCTCCCTAATGCCCTGTATCCATTTAGCCCATCCCCCCATCCACAATCCCTCCAGCAACCCTCAGTTTGTTCTCTATATTTAAGACTCTCTTATGGTTTCTTCCCCACCCTTATTTTTATATTATTTTTGCTTCCCTTCCATTAGGTTCATCTGTTTTGTATCTTGAAATTTCTCATATGAGCGAAGTCATATATTTGTCTTTCTCTGACTGGCTAATTTCACTTAGCATAATACCCTCTAGTTCTATCCACATAGTAGCAAATGGAAAGATTTCATTCTTTTTTATTGCTGAGTAATACTCCATTGTGTGTGTGTGTGTATGTGTGTGTGTGTATGTGTGTGTGTGTATATACATATATACACATATATGTATATATATGTGTGTGTATACCAAGTCTTCTTTATCCATTTATCCTTCGATGGACATTTGGGCTCTTTCCATACTTTGTCTATTGTCAATAATGCTACAATAACATTAGGGTGCATGTGCCCCTTCAAAACAGCACACCTGTGTGTCTTGGATAAATACCTAGTAGTGCAATTGCTGGGTCATAGGGTAGTTAGTTCTATTTTTAATATTTTGAGGAACCTCCATACTGTTTTCCAGAATGGCTGCACCAGTTTGCACTCCTACCAGCAGTGCAAAAAAGATCCTCTTTCTCTGCATCCTTGCCAGTATCTGTTGTTGCTGAGTTGTTAATTTTAGCCATTCTGATTGGTGTGAGGTGCTATCTTATTGTGGTTTTAATTTGTATCTCCCTGATGATGAGTGATGTTTAGCATTTTTTCATTTGTCTGTTAGCCAGACATCTGGATGCCTTCTTTGGAGAAGTGTTTATTCATATCTTTTGCCCATTGCATCACCAGATTATTTGATTTTGGGGTGTTGAGTTTGATAAATTCTTTATAGATTTTAGATACTAATCCTTTATCTGAACTTCGTTTGCAAATATCTTCTCCCATTCCATTGGTTGCCTTTTAGTTTTGCTGATTGTTTCCTTTGCTGTGCAGACACTTTTATTTTGACAAGGTCCCAATAGTTCATTTTTGCTTTTGTTTCCCTTGCTTCTGGAGTTGTGTTGAGTAAGAAGTTGCTGCAGACAAGGTCAAAGAAGCTCTTGCCTATTTTCTCTTCTAGGATTTTGATAGCTTTCTGTCTTATGTTTAGGTCTTTCATCCATTATCAGTTTTATTTTGTGTATGGTGTAAAAAAGTGGTCCATTTTTCTGTATCTCGCTGTCCAGTTTTCCCAGCATCATTTGCTAAAGAGACTGTCTTTATTCCATTGGATATTCTTTCCTGCTTTGTCCAAAATTAGTTGTCCATATGTTTGTGAGTCCATTTCTGGTTCTCAATTCTGTTCCAATGATTTGAGTGTCTGTTTTTGTGCCAGTGCCATACTGTCCTGATGACAACCTCTAACAAATGTCTTCCCAGCAGGGAAACAGTCTCTCCCCTTGTGGCCTGAGCACCCCTCAGACCTCACTGCCTGCTCCTAAGGATTTTCCCTTCCCACCATAGCTCTGCTAGGTATCGAGCTGCAGAGTTTCAGACTCTGAGCTCTGCTTATAGTGTCTTAATGCACTTTAAACCATCTCCTTCCTCCTTTCTCCCCTTTTTTGTTGACTCCCTCTCTTCTTTCTCCCTTTTTTGTTCAGTGTGCTCTTTTTCTTTCCAGCTGCTTTCAGTGGGGAGGGGGAGTGCTATCCTTTGCAAGCAAAAACAACTTCCTGCCCTCTGGGGCTTCTCTCTCCCCCAGTTCACTTCTTCATGCCATTTGCCAGCTGAGTTTTGTGGCGGAGTTGCTGAGGCCTTCAAATGATTGGGTGAAGCCCACCCACATTATAGAGAGCAATTTGCTTTACTCAACATCCATTGATAATTTCATCCAAAAATACCCTCATAGAAATGTCTACAATAATGTTTAATCATATATCTGGACACATGGTCTAGCCAAACTGACACATAAAATAAAACATCTCAATTTCCGTAATGCCCATCTTCTGGTTTTCTTTGGATATTTTCATCTTTTTTGCTACAAATTTCATTTTGATTCTTTATTGATCAATTTTTTAATTCTCCAAACAAACACAGTTGTTGAGAAAGCATTGGGAGTCACACACATCCAGTCCTATGAAAAAGTACTTCTGAGGACAAACTCACAGAGAGAATATCTGTATGAGGTGTGTGTGGATACACTGCTATCCATAAAATTCGTGAAGACTACATAAGGATTTTGTCACACCAGACATCAGATTCCAGGGCAGAAACTCTCATTGTGGAACTGTAGCTGCACAATTAGTGAAGCAAGAGTTGCTGTTGTGTCACAACCATGGATTAGGATCCAGTCCAATTTGCCACTTTGCTTTCATTGGGTGGAAGATCATGAGTGCCTTTGTTGGTGTGATGAGCAGTGTAAGCTGTATGTCTTGCATTTTTAGCCATATAGCATAGTGGGCCAGTGGCCTGATCTGCACCCTTGATATTCTTGAATTAATTGTCTTAAGGTTTTGGCTCTAGTTGGTTTCCATAAAGCTCTTTCAGAAGCCCAATTATCTCTGAATAAAGAACCTGGAAGAAGTCAGTCATTAAGCAAATTAACTCTTATTTAACTTAAAAAAAATTTCTTTCATCCTTCATGAGATGATTAGCAGCACATGCTCAGTATGATTTCATAATGATCTAAAGATCAAAATCCTTTGAAACTATCTTAATAAGCCATTTCTCTCTTCATTTTTCATACTGTTTTTTATGTCTCGGTCCTCACAAGACTCAGCCATCAATTTGTCAGATGAGTATTGACATCTTTAGATACTTGCTTCAAAATGCCAGCACACATCCCATTGAGGCATGTTCAATCACTATTAAGTAACGTGTATGCTTTTCAGTAGTGAATCAGACATTAATCACAATACATAGCTCTCCCTTCTGGGGGCCAGACTGAAACATGCCTTCTGTTTGGTTTTTCCAGGGATATTTTCTTAGTTTACTTGAGTAGGGGATTCTATTGTTTATTTAGGATGGTGTTTCTCACTGCTGGCTGCATACTTAAATCACTTGGAAGCTGTGTAAAATGATCACTGTCCCACTAGAGACCAACTAAAAGTACATCTGAGGGTGGTGAACAAGTGTCAGTGTTTCCTAAAAATTCTCCCGATGATTCCTTTTTAAAAAAAGTTTATTTTTGAGAGAGAGAGTGTGTGCATATGTGCGAGCAGGAGTGAAACAGAGAAGGAGGGAGACAGAGGAGTCAAAATGGGCTCCATACTGACAGTAGAGAGCCTAATGCAGAGCTTGAACTAAGGAACTGGGAGCTCATGACCTGAGCTGAAGTCAGAGCTTAACCAACTGAGCCACCCAGTGCCCCTCTCCAGGTGATTCTAATTGGCAGTCAGTGTTGCGAGCCACTGTGTTAGCGTGCTTAGCCTCAAACACCAAGATAAAGTGAGTCATTTATATGTCTTGTTAAAGTTCAGTGTACTGATCAGTATGTATGCGGCAGGGCCTAAGAGCTTGCATTTCTAGTGAGTGATGCTGCTCTATTGACCACACTTTGAGTAGAAGGGCTTTCAAAGTTTCCCCCTTAATGATTTTAACCTCACATTGAAACATATCTTTTCTAACTTGCCACTATTTTTTTTAATGTTTATTTTTTGAGAGAGAGAGAGAGAGAGAAAGAGAGAGAGAGAGAGTAGGGGAAGAGCAGAGAGAGAGGGAGACACAGAATCCGAAGCAGGCTTCAGGCTCTGAGCTGTTAGCACAAAACCCAGTGTGAGGCTCAATGAGATCATGACCTGAGCCAAAGTCGGATGCTTAACCAACTGAAACACAGGGGCACTCCTAACTTGTCACTATTATTAGTCAATATTCATGGAGTGCAAATTTTATGTACACGATGACTCTCTTCTGTTATGTAGCAGTAATTCCTTATGAGCTGATTGTTGGGCTTCCTGTTTTTGCATCATCTAAAAATATGATTTGAAAAGAACTTTAGAACTGGTGGTTTTAGATACACTTCCCAGAGCAAGATCTGGGAGGTGTGGGAGGGTGCAGACAAGGCTGGAGGCTTGGTCTCCATTCCAATGAGGAAATTCCACTTTTGTTGTTTGTTTTATTCTTCAATGTGATATTTCATTTGAAAACATAATAGAAAAACCACTCCTTTTGTCATTTCAAAGAGAAAAAATGTGAGACATGTGGTAAGTTATATACTTAAGTTTATTAAATATTCAATAACAAATTCATAAAGTGGCTGGGAAAAAATATCACTGGCAATACTAAGTTACAGACCATGCCAGTTTATAATATGAAATAGGATAAAATGATCTCATGGTAATTTTGTTCTTAGTGTCTATTAATATGCCTGTCACATAAGTGTTTGCTTATAGATGAGTCATCAAAGACATAATGGAAGCAATTCACAAGAATATAAGGCTCCAAATATATAACAGATAATGCAGTAAACTAGGGAATAAAAAGACTACGTTGTCTGCAAATACCCAACAGTGCAGCACAAAGCAGAGAATATATTGTCATGTCCTTTCCTTTCTCCCAGCTTGTACACTAATTAGAAATTACTTATATAGTATTTTTCCTAAATTTATAATTAACCTGAATCTTCATGGGAAGAAATTAAGACATTTATCTTCACAGTAGGAGCAACAGTGGCCTTGCAGTCTCTATGTATTCACCGTCTGTTGTGGGCAAGACCATCGTGCCATGTGGCCATCGGGCAGGACACAACAAGACCAGACTTCAGTAAGCACCATAAGCAAGAGAACTTAACACGGTATTAGCCAGGCCCCCAGGGCAGATTTGGCAAACATGGTCCTCCTTCATGCCTATGACAAACTTTGTACATGTTCCTGTTTGGAGGAAAGGAAAAGCAAGGTTTACCTGCTGCCATTTCGGACAATTTGTTTGGAACCATGGTTTCAGAAGGTATATGAGTGATTTTCTATGTAGTAACAAATCCAGCACAGAGTAGAAACAAGTATGTGTATCTCTGTCATCCTTGATGTGTTACCATTGCACATGCTGTGAAAGCTCAGTTCCATCAATTTTATGTTTTAAAATCTTATTTTTAAAAATCTTATTTTATGTTTGAATTTATAGGGCATTAATCTTAAAAGACCTATTTCAACCCATTTAAAACTAACAACTAGGGGCACCTGGGTGGCTCAGTCGGTTGAGCCTCTGGCTTCGGCTCAGGTCAGATCTCACGTTCGTGGGTTCGAGCCCCGCGTCAGGCTCTGTGCTGGCAGCTAGCTCAGAGCCTGGAGCCTGCTTCCGGTTCTGTGTCTCCTTCTCTCTCTGCCCCTCCCCCTCTCATGCTCTGTCTCTCTCTGTATTAAAAATAAATAAAACATTAAAAAAAATTAAAAAAAAACTAACAACTAAAACATTTTAGTTTATATTTCTGTTTTCATAAGCAGGATATATGTATTACAATTAAAATTAGTTTATAGGTAAATGCCTCTGTATTTGGGGGTAGAAGGAGGGATATGAATGGTGCTTAGTAGGTTGTCAGACCAGAAATCCTGTTCGTTCAGATGTTTCTCAGTTGTCTGCTGTTTTCCTCTATGTGTATCCTATATTTTGTAGTTTATCCATCACTGTGATTTTATCCTCTTCCCATCTTCCATATATTTGCAAAATTACTTGATATGCTGATTACAGTCTCCTGTCCTTAGCAATATTGTTATACATTTATTGCTTTTTGTGTGTTTTATTTTAAAATTTTAATGTGATTGGAGCACCAGGTGGTTAGTTGGCTGAGCGTTCAATTGACTCTTGATTTTGGCACAGGTCATGATCTCCATTTGCAAGATCAAGGCCTGCATCAGGCTCTCCCAATCTCCTGCTTGGGATTCTCTCACTCCATCTCTTCCCCTGCCATCCACTCAACTCTCTCTCTCAAGATAAATAAACATTTAAAAATAATGAAATAAAAATTTAATGTGATTATGAGATACAAGGTGGATAATCAGAATGTTTCATCTAAAAGCTTTAAATATCTTCAATTTTTAAAAAAATTTTTATAGTTTATTTATTTTTGAAACAGAGAGAAATAGAGCATGAATGGGGGAGGGACAGACAGGGGGAGACACAGACTCTGAAGCAGGCTCTAGGCTCTGAGCTGTCAGCACAGAAGCTGATGTGGGGCTCAAACCCATGAACTGTGAGATCATGACCTGAGCTGAAGTTGGCCACTTAACTGACTGAGCCACCTAGGCACCTCAAAATATCTTGTTTTTTAAAAAATGTATTACACATCCTTATTTCATGGTACACATTACCATTGACTTCCCCAGTGTATTAAATAATAGCAAACTGAGAGCAAAATTATTTAGAAGTCAAACTCAAGTTTTCACTCCCTTGAAATGAAGGGGAAAATGCTGTAGACATAAGACATAAGGACATGTGTTTATGTATCCATGTAAATCCATAAGACCATAAATCCATATGACATTAGTGTTTGTGGTTTATTAGATTCTCAAGGACAAAAGATAAAGTTCTGGAGTTGGTAGGAATAATAGTCTAGCAACTAGCAGTCCACATATATCATTCCACTTTATTTTGAGTATTGGGATACATCTGGATGATCAAGAGGCAGTCCAATTTTCTCACTCCTCTCTTCATCTATAATCTTCTTGGGCACACACATTATAAAGCATCAGCCTTGATCTGAAAGCCCCAAATGAAAGTCCCTCTCTCCTCGACAGTTTGCTCACTTATGTCTCACACAGAGTTCTGTTGGCAGTCCTTAGCTCAGGCAGGCCAGGCCGAGCAGCCTTTGACTTTGCCACTTTGAGCTCATAATTTCAAGATTCTTCTTATCCATACAATGTTTTCTATGTGAAATCGAAGTTCTTATAATCTCATGTAGTTATATAACTTTTATATAACCTAATCCTAACAAAATTCAACCTTTTGTGCCATAAGAACCCTGATTCTCATTTCCCCTCTTTCACAACATTAGATATTAGGACACTCTGAAGAAAACATTTCAGACAGGTTATACACAGAGAAGTGTGCATTTCTGTGATTTTTTACCAGATTCTAATCTGAAATTAGTCATCATGCATAATTCAATCCAGCAGATGCTGAGTCCCTGCTATATGTTTAGTGTGGGATAGAACCAAAAGCATTTCTATCAAAGCATTAAATCAACAACTTACAATTTCACTAAGGAAATAAGAAAAACTCATGGAATGATTAGAAAAAATGGATGACAGCATATGATAGATTCCAGTATATCTGCTACTCAGAAGACATGCTGCAATAATCTACAAAACGGAAGGATCGTTTATTTCTGGATTTCTCAGGAAAGACTTCAGATCAAATTGGATTCTGAGGGGGAGGATAAATTAGGCTGCTGTGAGAAGCATTGGCATGAATCCAAAACACACATGTCCCCTGTATTCTCACTTTCGACTAAAAGAAATGATTTTTCATCCACATCCTGATGTGGACTGGCATCAAAGTTTGAAGGAAAGCAAAAGGAGGCTGAGCCAAGAGGTGAACAAGAAATCTAAACACTACAAAAGAGGGATAGTCAGTGGAAAACTCCTATCTCTGGAAATGATGGGGAAAACTAAGAGGCAGCTCCATTTCTTCATTCTCTAACTTGGAGACAGAGATGTCAAGAGAAGTCAGATTTAATATGCATTGCAAATGTAATAAAACAAATGAATAGTGATTTTAGAAAACTGCCCGATACTCTTAGTAGGCTGTACTTCAAAACTCATACCGGACTCCCATACTGCACTGAAAGGCTACTCAACTGCTTCTGTGAGAACCTTCCAAAGGCTACCATATCATTTTCTCCTTTGCCAATAAGTATTTTATGTTAGCCGTACCTCTTCCACTATCTGCCTGAAATGGATAACTGATGCAGAATAGCTTCTAATTAATTCCCCCACAGAGAACAGAGAAAAGTGTGGCTATGGCTCTGTAACATCGCATCCAAAAGCTCTGTCAGGTGTTGAAGATACTCTAGATAACACAGCAAGTGAATGTCTCACCTGCAGGTCTCACTGTAGGCTTAACATGACAGCAATAATAACAATACCAAATGTGCATTTTTTCTAAAAATAAAAAAGGCAACGTGGGCTTCTAGGAAAGTAGTAAAACCTTGGTTTGGGAGCACAATTCATTCCAGAAACATACTTGTAATCCAAAGCACTTGTATGGCAAAGTGAAATTCAAGAACCATTGGCTCAGTTGTGATCATGCGACATTTAGTATCACATACTATTTGTATTGCAATACATTGCTTGTTTATCAAGTTAAAATTTATCAGAAACATTTCCTTATCTTGCAGAACAAGTTACTCACAGCCCAGGGTTTTACTTTTTCTTTAACCAAGATTTGCCAACAGTGTCATCTGCAAAAAACATTTCACCCTGTTTCTTACACAAACCCCGTATACCAATGCACATACCATAGTAATACAATGCAAATTACAGAGTAATTTGTTACTGTGATTCTATTTGACTGTAGGATTTTCCTCTACAAATCATTTGCCCCAATTCTTGTTTTATGTATGTAAAATTATAAAGTTAGAAGTACTTTATACAAAGAAAGCATTCATAGTGAATTAGCTTATCAAAATAACAATTATTTTATTTAAAAAATGTTTATTTTTGAGAAAGAGGAAGAGAGGAAGCACAAGTGGGGGAGGGACGGAGGATCCTAAGTGGGCTCTGTGCTGACAGCTGAGAGCCTGATGCAGGGCTCAAGCTCACAAACTGGGAGACCATGAAATGAGAACATGACTTGAGCCAAAGTCGGATGCTTACCCAACTGAGCCACCAGGACCCTCCAAATTAACAATTATTTTAGATTATTGTTTTTTCTTCCTACTATCTTTCAATATCTCAATATTATGGATTTTTCTCTCTGTAAGCTTTCAAATATTTCTCTCTCCATGTCAGTTATAGCCACCACAAACCTAGTAAAAAGTTCTTCCTTTTTCTTGGATTGGGCTTTTGTCTATTATTTCCATATAAATTGAAAGAATCTTCATCTTCTAATCACAACACCTCCAAAGGCTACCATATCATGCTGTTAGTTATCATGTAAATTTTCTATTGCTTGGCATGTGAAATTAAAGTCTCAACAGAAAATATTTGAGTTCCTGGTCTCTAACAAGAGAAAAGTGCCAGAAAAGACAACGGGAACATGTTTCAAGTAAGGGAAGAGATAAACTCCTTGGGAGTTATAATTAAAAGCTAAGTAGAGAAAGTGTTTTCAAGAGGAAGAAATACTGCAATAATGCTGATGATAATAAAGGCCTAATCGTGAACCATTGGATAGCGACGTGATGGTCAGTGGTGACCTTGACTGGAGTACTCTCGATGGAGTGGTAGAGGTGAAAGATTGACTGAGGTTATTCCCACAGAGAATGGCTAGAGAGAGTAGAGACACTGATTTTAGCAAACCTCCTAAGGGTTTGGTATAAAAAGAAGAGGGGCTTTGAAAAGGATGAGAGATCAGGAGAAAGTTTTTGTGGGTATGTTTTTATGATTGCAGATAATATAGTATGTTTGATTCTTAAGACAATCCTGCAAAGAATGAGGTGGGGAATTTATGATGTGTGAGAGAGGTGTGTGAGAGAGGGGGGATGATCACAAGAGACAGTCCTTGAATAGGTGACAGGGATGACAGCCAGTGCACAAGTGGAAAGTTTGCCCTTAGATAATTGGACATAAGCAGTAAAAGGTAGTAAAATTAGTAAATTCTATGGTAGTTGTATTTGGAAGATTTTGCCTGTAAAACAGAAAGGAAGATTATTAACAGGATCACTAGCTTTCATGTGTTCCAATATTTTTTGAACACCTTAATTTTCTTAGTAATTGTTTGCTTTTTTGTTTACCTATTAACAAAAACCACATCATGAGCAAAAATGCAGGAATGTGAAAGAGTTTGACATTGTCCAGAAAAATTTTTGTAGGCTTTGGGGCTGGGTTAATCTAGGACATAACAAGAAATAGCAAGAGGTGAGCTTTTCCAAGTAGGTTATAGAGGGATTGAGAGTTGCCTTGTATATTTTAATGGGTTTAGACCTTGGGCTTTAGTATGTAGATGCTGGTAAATTGTCATTAATCGAACTGATCAAAGATCAAATATATGTCTTCAAAGGGGGTTTGTAGACATTCGGAAGCAAGTCAGAAAGCAAATGTGGTAATGTCACATGAAAGCCTTTCACAGTGTAAAACCAGTAGGTATTTTTCACCTTGGAAGTTTTGATAGAAAATGTTTTCCTCTATCAGGGACACCAGAAAATATCTGGGAATTTTATAGAAAAACACATGTATCCGAATACACACATAGCACTCTGTGGGTAATTTTGAATGAACTAGATTCACTGTAATTCCCAATGTAAATTAGCTCAGCTTGTTCTGTTACAAATTCTCTGCTAAGCACACTGTTTTAAAACAAAGATCTCGGGGCGCCTGGGTGGCTCAGTTGGTTAAGAGTTAGACGTCAGCTCAGGTCATGATCTCACAGATCATAGGTTTGAGCCCCGTGTCGGTCTCTACTGGCAGCTCAGAGCCGGGAGCCTGCTTTGGATTCTGTGTCTCCCTCTCTCTCTGCTCCTCCCTCGTTCATTCTCTCAAAAATAAATAAACATTAAAAAAATTTAAAACAAAGATCTGTCTTGGTGCTTTAGTACAAATGTGTACCTTTCCATTTTATCAAAATGTAGCAGTAAATAGTATGTTGGCTCTTGAAAGCTTAACAGTATTAAAGAGAGAATATATATATTACCACAGAATCTGTCAAAAATTATAAACACTTTTCACAATTTGATTTAAAAGCAAAATCATTATTTTCCTACTCAATATACTCTTTGAATTAAAACCTGTCATGAAAATATTTGAAATTTGTGCATAGGAGGAAAACTTGGTCTATATTGTACAGTTATTTATTCAACAAATATATGCCAAGTGCTCCTTATTGTGGCTCTACCACAGGACCATCATGATGGATATGCTAATAGAAGATTGAAAACTACAGCTTTGGAGAGGAGCAAATGTGTCCACAGGGAAAGAGTTGGGAAAGAGTCCTCACTTAGGCCCAGGAAGAGTCTGGCATACAAAGATCCCTCAAAGCTCCTAGTTCTTCAGTAATTTTAGCTGGTTAGGATAGTCATAATGAAACACAGAATTCAGCTTTGATAATGTTCATGGTAGAGCTGCTATAAGTGGACGTTTTTCTTTAAAAATAAGGGAGCAAGTCAGGAAGTTCCAAGGAAGAGGCTTAAAGGCAAAGAGAAGAGCAAGTGGAAATGCCCAAAGGCAGGAACATGGATACCTTTTCTTTTCAAAATGTCCTTTTAGTCCATAAGCATAGGTTTGTAACAGCAAGCTTTATCTGAAAGCTCTGCTTCAATGTGATTCACTAAAAATCTCCTGAATAGCATCGACTGAAGAAAACTCCCTACCAGGCAGCCCCAGTATTGAGGAGGCTATGTATGCAGAAGGGAAGGCAAAAATTGAGTGTAAAATTGATCATGTGTATTCTGTGTGAGAATGAATTAGCCCCTTACTAACCATAAGGCTGTCACGCGGCACATAAAACCAGATTACAGTAAGAAACTTTCACACATCGAGCAGGAGATTTTCTGTTTCCTTACCACCTCTCCATCACTAACGTGGCTGTTTCTCCGTGCTGGATGATCCTGGAGGAGCCACAAACAGCTGCTGGCAGGAGACGGAAGGAGGAATTAAGAGGCCCCCCCCTTGCTTAGGGTATATTTCTCTGCCTTGAGTGCACATGGCCTGGTAGGGGAACAGTTTAAGAGGAAGTTAAAATTATACTTGATTGGACTAAAATTTTAATAGCCAGGAAAATGGGTTCTTTACTGAGAGTGACCAGAGGGGGTTTGGGACCTGCTAGAGACACTCTTGGAGCCGGGGAATGAATCGGCAGACGGAGTCTGGGGCGGGTCAGGAAAGCCAATATCATTTCATTTATTTGAGCTGAGCTCATTGATGAAATATGTTTCTTTTTTGTTTGATTGTTATCAGTTGGTTCAGACAGTGGTGACCAGCCCTACGGGGAAATACATCACACCACACGCTCCAGTTGAGAAGGGTTTTCCTGCCGATGGCTGCACAAAGGCAGCAAGTGGATTTTTACTTAATCAAATCTATTCTGCAAGAAGGCCCAAGGCAAATAGAATACTGTGATTAAACATAGCCAGGTTTTTCTCTGAGAAGACCTCAGGAAGAAGAAAAGGAAAGAAGGTTGGAGAACAACCAAAGATGCTATGCATGGAAATAATAAGAAAACAGAGTGGAATAATGACAGACTGTACTAGGAAGACCTGCATGTCTACCTGGTTGTAGAAGGTCATTTGAGCCCAGTTCCAACTTCCTTTGTCACCCTGGTTTCTCCATTTTCCTGTCACATTCCTGCCACTACTGCCTTCTTGCCTGATATACCAGGCTCCTTTCCAGCTCAGTGCTGTCTGTGCCTCTGTTACTTCTGCCTTCAGCATCTGGGTTGACTGTCACTCCTTCAGTGGCAGTGTCCTTATCTCCTTCAGGCTGAGTTGGACATTCTGGACTCTGCCTTCTGTGGGTGGCTATTCTTTGTCTTGTTCAATGCAGATGCATTGCCCCTCTTGCCCTACTGCTATTTGTCATCATGCGTATCTTCCCCACTAACCCCTGAGTTGCCTGGAGACAGCTCTGTGGCTTCTACATTTTTTAAATCTCCAGAATCTAGTCTAGTTGCTCACACATATTAGATGATCAGAGTGTTTATTTATGTAGTTCATTCACAATGATCATAGGCAGCTGACTAATGGCAGGATAAGGAAGAAATCACATGGCTAGTATGTGTTATTACTAAGTACCAACCTCTACTTATTTATTGTTTTCAAGAACTCTCTACAGGAATAATGAAAGGAGTGGCATTTCAAGCCCAGAATTAGAAAATGGCACAGAACTTTTCTTTCACTGTCCTTCCCCTCACTGGAGGCTTCTTCCACACAGTCCCACTAGAGGTGGAGCACGACCTTAGAAAGGACTTGACAGACTAGTCAACTCACAGCTGATTAAGGCTCTAACACCCTTAAAGGAGTAACTAGCAGGCTAAAAATGGAGAAATAACAAAGATACACTGCTGATGAAGTGGTCTCCCAGTGTGTAACTGAAGACTATCTGCTCTGCAAGTTATTAAGTCCCAGGAGCAGGTGCTTCATATGCAAAGCCTCTTAGTCAAGGAAAAGCTTACCTTTCTAAAATTCTCTTTAGGGGAATGCTTCAACATTATCTTCTTCTCTTGCGGGGGACCAGCCCACGCACCAGAGTCTAAGGGTCTCTGAGTAGGGGGTTGGTGTCGGCGAAATATCTATAAGAAAGAATACAGACAACATGAATGGTGGAG